>NC_069144.1:847091-1025687 GCF_943734635.1 Anopheles cruzii
CGGGAACCGTGATCCGGGAACGGCCGCGTAACCGGGTGAGTGTGATAAGGCGTGTGGGGGGCGTGTTCCCCCCTCCCGACGGAGAGTGTAAAGTGCATAAGTGCCGGACAAAACAACAGCCGTCCGGCAAACAAACCTTTGGCGGACGCGGAGCAAGCACCGTTAGGGGCTCCGTGGCCACCGCTCCGGTGATAATCCGGAACGGCTCCCGGGCGATGAAATTGAAATCGAAACATAAATTCGCTTCCCCGCCCCGCGCACAGGAAGGGCTCAGTCATCCCGGGCCAACCCCGCGGGCCAGTTCGGGTCGAAGAAGGAAGAAAAAAACAATTTCCAAAAGGCTCATTTGGCAACGGTAATATTTTATGCTACTTAGCGATAAGAGAACGTTCTTCGGGTGTTTTTAGGGAGGGACCCCAATCCGGCCCGGTCTCCGAGCGACAGCCCCCGTCTCCCGACACGGTGGGGAGAACCGTTTTGCGGTTTGAAAACTGTAGCAAATTTGCACCGACGATGATGGAATCATTAGATGGTAATTGCTCAAAATTGTTTCGAATCATTTCCATGTCCCGGCCACCGGTACCCAGTTCCATCGCCCGGGAACGGGAACATCGGGCACCAACGGGAACGGAGAGACCTAGGAAAAAAAATGAGAAAGTACCAAAAGCGCTCCCCGCGGTCTGGCCGCGGCGAAAGGAATAGAAAATAATTGACACCAACGGCAAACGGAGCGCCCAGTGGTCGGAGCTAAGGGCCTGCGGAGCGGTGCGGCCTTCTAACGAAGCGCTTCTTGTGAGCCGCTTGCGCGCACGCGGTTTAAACTGATTCTTCGCTTCATTTAGGAAAAATATGCTTATGACGAGCGACGAGCGAGGAGGCGAATATTGATAATTTGGATCGAATTTTCTTCTTTCACCGTCCGCGCGGTGGACACCCCGGCTGCTAACTACCGTTAGGCCGCCGGGGCCAGGCTGGTCGTTCTGCGCAATCAGAGACCGCGAGGCCGGGTACCGGCGCGGACAGAAGTACCAACCGGGCCATTAACCGGGATGGTTTGCTGCTGGACCACTTTGGCACATTCTCCTGAACCCGACCGAACAGCCGACGCCGAGGCAGTGAAAGCGCACTTTTGTAATAAATTTAATATTTTCCTACACAAACGCGACGCCAAATTAAGGGACACACCGGGTCCCCCCTAAATTAGGGCAACCATCGGGTCGGGTTGCGGTCTGGCGAAGTCGATGTTTTGGGCGAAGGTAACCGGGAATGGCTTTTTAAAGCGAGCAAACTAACGCGCCTAAATCGGGTGTTGAAAAGAATCGGATCTACTTTCGCTGGGTCATAATGGGTCTTTAAATTACAGAAAATTATTCGCCATTTTTGCCACGGCGGAGTGCAAAGTGTCACTAGCTCCCGCGGTAGAGAGAAAGGTGAGAAAAGTGTCTTAATTTAGGATTCGTTCCTTAATGGCGTCAGTGATGAGGATCCGTTCCGTTGATGGTGGTACAATCATAGGCGATCAATTCACTGAAACGTTCATAATGGCGATTGCAAATTGGGAAAGGTTAGGAAAGGAGACCCTTAAAAGTCCTTCAATGATATTATCAGGTGTGTGAATTTATCGCTTCGCCAGTAGTTTTTTAGGTTAGCTAGGTGTTGCGTAAAAATGAATATCATGGTACGTCCTAGCCGCCGGCATCAGCGCACCTGGCGGACCTTACTAGAAACTATAGCTAGAACGACGCACGCATATCTAGTATCCTTAGAGAAGATGGAAAAGCGAGAAACGGGCAGTTCGCGACAGACAGTGGAGAAAGAAAGACTTATAATTTTTGAGCTCCTTCTCCTCCACCTTCAATTATCACATTACGGTGTAATAAAAGAGGTTCTACAAAAAAGGTTTTTAGTTTGTCGCTTGCTCGAGAGTGAATAAATTTAACACTAGGGTTTTTTTAAGTCAGCTAATTTTTACCTCTTTTTTTGTCAACTAGGCTCCGCTGCCCATTGTCAAACTTATACTAATAAATAAATAATAATAATAAATTGATTCTTGCCGTTTTACAATAGATGGCGTTACTCACTAAATGTAACAATTTTTTTTATAAAATATGCGGACAATCCCATCGACAATAATTAATGCATTTGAAGCTTTGGCCATAAAACGACGAGAATGGGATAAAATACATGATAAGCTGATTTTTCAAAATGACAACGCTCGACCACACATCGCAAAACCGGACAAAACCTATCTCGAAAATGTTGGATGGGAGCTGTTAAACCCCCGGCTTCACCAGATGTTACTCTTTCGAACTAGAATTTGTTCCGTTACATGAGTAAAGATTTGGCAGCACAGCGGTTCACTTCTTACGAAAGTATTGAAAAATAGGTCTCTGATTGGATCGCTCCTAAACATAAGAAGTTCTATCGACACGTAATCAAGGAACTACCTAAAAGATGGGAGAAAGTAGTAGCTAACGACGGACAATACTTTCATTAAAGTAGTCATACGGTTTTTTGTTGTAGTTAGGTCACAAATGTCGAATTAAAAATCGCACGAATTATTTTGCAAACCTAATATAATTTTTTCCATTGATCATGCTGCGAATTTCCTAACTTTGACTCGAATGTAATTCTTCCCCTGGTAAAGAAAATGCTGCTCTTCTTTTGATCGATGATCGAGAATTCGGCACCCACTCGGGGGCGAGGCCGGTTTATCAAACGGGCTACCACATATAGGTCACCACTCCACACCGGTCTGCCGTCTGGCGCAGATGCCGCTCGTTGGCAGAATTACGGGCCCCGCGGCACCGGAAATCGAACTCATCACTTGGTCGTCGCCGGCGCCGTCTGTCCGCGGTGGTACCGTTTGCGGTTGCGGCCAACCGGTCGCCACCGAAAACATTGTTGCCACCGGGCAACAAGGCAGCGCGCGGAACGGCAGAATTACCAGCCGGACCCGTTGTGCCCGTCGTGATTTGTGCCGATAATGATGGCTCGCCACCGCGCGCCATACCTTGCGGTTTAACAATTACTCAAACCGCGCGCGCTGAACAAGATCGACGATCCACTCGACGATGCTAGGCGGCTAGGCGAGGTTGGCGGAGAACGCGATCGAACCGACGGCCGATGGCTCCAACATGATGCTCCACATTCTACGCGCCATTCTGCCGCGATGGCCGCGCGGCGGCGGTGTGGCTAAGATTGATAGATCGTTGCTCTTGGCAAATTCCTAACCACGGGTCGTCAGGGAAGAAGGGCCGGAAGAAAGATCAGCTCGAGAGAGAAGGAAGGCAGGAATGAGACCCGAAAACTGGAGCCGATTGCGATTGTGTGCTGGTTACATAATGACACACACGGCACGGCAGAGGGAAGCATTAAAACCGGCCAGCATCGAGTCGAGAATGTGTGAAAAGTGAAAAACGCGCTGCCCACGGGTAGTTTTGTGTGTCCAGCGGTCAACGACCGCCCGACGGCTAGGTCAGTTCATTGCCTCACACCAGTGGGTGAACATAAGCATTGCGGGTTTGGCCACGCTCGCCCGTTGTTCTGATTCGGAATTGGCAAACCCCTAGCGCAGGGCGGGCTAAATAGGTCCCGTGGGCCGCGACTCTGCTTTCGTTAACCTGTCGGTGACCTTTTGCAGGGGAGGCTGGGGGAGGGACGGTTGTGCCGTGCCGTGTATTGGAGATGCTTTCATGTTGCGGGCGAGTTCTAGAACCGATCCGTGACAAGGCAATGTTTCCGTGGCTCTATCGGCGGAGGTTCGTTGCTTCTGCGCTGGTTGAAGTCTTTCGTTCGTTTTCTCTTCGCAATGCATTCAAGCAAATGTTTTTGAATTATTTTTAGCAAATCTCGCACAAAAAAGTCTCTCCTAACTATGCTCGAAGTCATAAGAAACCCGTTCGGGTGTTCCTTTAACGTTTCGCGCCCGACCAAAAGAACACCGTTGACCTTTGCCAGCATCGTTAAACGGGGCTAACAACGCCCGTTGCCTGTCGAGAGCGCGCACCTACGAGAGCATAATTTGGGCACCGTGCCGTGCAGAGCCAACCATACATTGGTTCCCCCCCGGGCCAGTTGACCTTTGGCGGGGTGGTGCGAAAATTGCAACGGACGTTGGGCGCATTTTGCAAACACCAATTTACAGTTAGAACACGACCGCGGGTGCATCACACACTTGACGACGGAGGCTTACAGCTCGATGCAGTTCGCACACAGACACACCATCCCGACGTAAACCAAACGCGGTCAAAGCCCTGTGTGCGCCGTACAATGGTGGACCCGGACAGCAAAGAGCCCGTTTCCAAGTCATCCAACATAATCGACCCATCAGTGAGAGAGGGAGAGCCAGTGCGGTCCGTTTGGTCAGCGAGCGTTCTCGGGAGAACCCACCCGGATTCGCTGCTCCGAGGGCCTCAGCTATCGCCTTCAGTTCGGCTATCGATTCTGCGATCTCCTTACCCCGTGTGCGCCGGGTTTGTTTCGCTTTCTCAGCGGCCCCACGAGCGCGTGGCCCCGCGCGCCTTTTGCTATCGCGATGCACTGTTATTAAACTGTTTTGTTACACACAGAGACGCAGGTCGTAGCCCGCTTTTGAATGGCTATTGCCTTCCGAGTCTTAAGACTTTTCTTTGAGACTCCCCGGAAAAAGGAGTTTGGCTTATCCGGGGTGCGGTGCGGTTGCCACGCGCACATCTGCGCACACCGTAGCCATTCCGAAGGATAAGACCGACACTCTGCATCGAAACAACGAACGCGCTGCGCGCTCTGTTTTTTGTTTGCCGTTCGTTGTTGTTATGCGCGCCATCCACCCGAACGACCTTGCAAGATCATTACTTTTATCTGCTTCCCCCCACGGGTCTGCCCGGGATGGCCCGGCATTCACCGTCCGGTCCGGTTTTGACCGTCTTCTCGGTGATCGCGGCGATCGTCTTTCTCTTCGTCTTCTGGTTCGCCCAGCAACCTTTTATGTGTTTCTTGTTCTTTCCAGTTCCAGTTCCAGCTCCGAAGTGTGGCAACGGCAACGACGTTGGGCAATTTGTGTTGGGCTCTGTGTGTGCCTTTTTTGATGTGCGGGCTCCCTTCGAAGGGTTTTTGGGGGCCACCGCTTCGGAGCCGCTTTGAGTGGATGAGTTTTCTGATGGATTTTCTGGTCGTGATGGAGCATCTGCTTTGAATGGCAAACCCCGGGCCCCGGGTGGTGTGATGGGAGCCGTAAATTATGCGCCGTGTGCAGAAACGGTGTGCATCGCCGGGGCCGGAATGGCACCGCAGAAGCCACTTTCGACATAATGGCGTTCAGTTCAGGCGTTTTTGGCGTTGCATTTCGGTGCTGCTCAAATATGGTGGTGCTGCTGCGGTGCTCAGGGGCCGCTTTCAAGCAAACCTGAAGCAGAACTCTCGTCGAAAAAGTTGGCGGGAAAGTTTGAAGAAGGCTCAGACTGTAGTTTCTGACCATTCGTCAATTAATTCCATCCATTTAATGGACAAACTGACCATTTACAAGTCTACCGGAGTTTCTCAACAAATAATCAAACTTTTCTCAAAAGACTTTCTGCTGAACTATTATAACAGGTATTGAAACTGGTATAAATAAAAATAAACTGCTATAAATCTAAAAATTCCCATTAAAATACCTGTCGAATCCCTCGTTTAGTTCTAAGCAAGTAGATTTTAACGGCTTAAAATCGAAATGTATATCTTGAAGCAGATACTTTCAACAGCCTTCAGTTCAAAATTATCCCACAAAAACTGTTAGCCGCACGGCCAAGAGCAAAAAAGCGTAACGAAACGTGTATTGACTGATAGCACGAAACCGGCTAATGGTGATTCGCTTGAATGTCACAACGCGCCCTAATGGAGCCAGCCGGCCAATGCTCATGCTCCCGTCGATGTCGGATCAATTGCAGACCGTTTGGTGGCAGGTGAATTACGACGGCTCGCTTCAGATCCTCGAAGATCGGCTTCTCTTTCAGCGCCCTCCGGCCGGGGACCTTGAATCTTCGCGAATCCCCCAAAGGCCCCTAATTCACTGCAGTCAACAAAAGGCTAAAACATATTTCGAGTCCAGTCCGGGGCCACTTTTTTAGGTCTAAGCCGAACGAAAAGCAGCTTAGCAGCTGCTGTTTTCAACTGACAGGCGGCAAGCGATCACAAGACATACGGAACGATGGAGATTTCTTGGGGCAGCTGCCTGGCAGTAACAGAGCGTTTGACGTTTTCCATTCTCCGTGTCGTGTACGGGCAAGTTGAGCAAAAACATGTCAATTTTCGTTTGTTTTTCATTTTCATTGCCGTTGTGTTTTAGAGTTTCGCCCAGCAAGTCTACGGCCTTACGGCGATGATGGTGCTCTTTTTTGGCAACCGATCATGATATGATCGGGATCGGGTGCTGAACCAATGGTGAGCGAAAATGCGCGGGAAGCATAAGAATGGTTCCGCCAGCACGAGCCGCCGCCGTGTTGATATTGGGTCGATAAATTGTGTTAAATCCATACCCGCGGCCACGGTTGGCGCGCCGAAAAAGGCCACGTTGTCGGCTTCTCCTGGCGGGCGGAAGTGCCACGGCCTGACCTTGAAGCAGTTCATTGTTCAACCCGGGTGCCCAGGGGGCGATGCTTTTGTGTGTGGTTTCCGGCCTTGATCGCGGGAGTCGCGGCGGATCATTTCGAAAAATGATCGAAGATGGACCTTTTTAAGAAGCCTTTTTTCTAAGGAGTCAAGGAAGGCGTGTGATTTTCTTTCTTCCACACGCTTAAATAAATTGTTATTTAATCATTTCAGCGGTCTGACTGAAGCATTGATTAATTCCTCGCTTTACGTTCTCTTTCGCAGGTACGCATCGATCAGACTCGATCTCACTGCCTGTCGCGGCAACATTGTATCGAAGTGCCTCGAAACTCCTAATCCGTTTACACGGCACCGGCGCTAATCTTCTAAAGTGCTGTCAACGGTGCAACAAATGAAGGCCGAAATCGGTCCGTACTGTCTCAAGCGAAGTGCCGACCAGGTAGGTGCCGCATTCGCAAGCGGCTTATCAGCGGCTTCCGGTTGCCCGTGAGCGTGACCTTTCGCGATTGCGCGGCTTGCAGCATACAAACGTCGGAGAATCATTCATCAGCAGCATCGGTAATCCCCCTTCGAAACCGAAAGTAAAACAGTTTTCGATGTTCAGCGATTTTATGCAACACTTTTCCCACCGCAAGGCGATCGATAAATTAATCATTCTGCCCGACGCTCGCTCGGTGGCTAACAAAACCTCTGTTTGATTTATGGAACATTGAGCCCGCCGCCGATCGAGTGCCTCGGGGTGAAATCTGTCGTCTCGGGCCAGGTGCGATAATAATATGGCTTCGGCTTTTCCTGGCTGGGAGAAAATTATAGTAGCGATAATTGAAATGTGTTGTTCAAACATTGTATCACCCGTGACAGAGGGCTTGGTACCTTCGGGGTCCGCATGGAAAATTATGGCGAGTTGTTTTATGGACAGCGCCGCGGAAAGAAAACATTGGTGCTACTGCGTATGATATGTTTTTGAACGGAAAATTAATCGATAATTTTAAAGGTCGAATGTTCTAGCTTTTTAATGATCTTAAAACGTTCTCTTAACTTATCTGTGTTAATACAAGGCTTGGTTCCATCGCCTTAGCATCATCGGGTTGTTCTTGGGACTGAAGGTTCGTTCTGCTTCACCATAACTTACCACCGAGCAGAGCGCATAAAGCCGCCCCATTCGTTCCGTTCGCTCAAATAAAAGAGCAAACATCTCGGGTCGTCGACCGGATAGAGTCCACAGCATAGCACCGGGCCGACGGGCCGGGAAAACTTCCCACCGACCTCGTCGGCCCGTAATGAAAATGTTTAACTTATTTCGAGTGTGAAAAATTGACAATCGATGCCGTACGGCGCGGGCGCAGAAGCCGTTCTTGCTGGGGCCGCAGTTCTCATTTCCGACAGCCGCCGCCGGAAAATCGTCGGCATGAGAAGCGAGAGCTTTTGGAAAAACGATTCCCACCGGGCTGCCGGCGAAACGAATCGGAACCGGGCGATGATGTGTCCGTTCCTCTTTTTTTTCGCTCCCCGGCTCGTGTTGTTAAACATCTTCGGTGAATCATTTTTATTTTCCTGTCCATCATCGGTAGCGGTTTGCGCGATTCGGTGGCCAATGCATTTTTGGACCGAAATCTTTCTAGCAATCGGCCCAGTTTCAAACCAGATGTAATTTGGGGTGATTGTCAGTCAATAAGGTTATTTAATTTACTTTAATTAAATACTGAATTTTTTAACACGTTTTGTAATAGAAATTTTGGATTCCTTCTAAACACTTTATTCCTTTTCAAATATCCTTTCCATTATTCGTCAAACGCTCTCTCGCGGCCAGTTTTCGTTTACATTTACCGGTACACCGGTTGTTTTTACCTACAAAATTAACTTTCAATTAGCCTCCCGCCGTACCGTGTGCCGTCGTTAACGCCATTTTGGCTTTTAAGTTCAGTTTCAGGACCGCCCGACCCAAAAAGTCGTCCAACTTGAGCCGGGCGGCCGTAAACTCTCCGATTAGCTGCGATTTCCCCCAAAAAGGACTTTGGGCCGGAAATTGAAAATTAATTCGCCACCTCCGGTGTAAACCTTCCCCGCCACACCGGCGCCCGGCTTCCGGTTCCGCCATCGTCCGGGGGTCCTGGGCCGGGGCCGGGAAAAAGTTTCACTTTCCCGTGACCTTTCGCCGGTAAAGTGTCACAAGCCACCGTTTCAATGTCACCCTCGAAAATTGCTCCGTCCGGGGTTCCGTTCTTTGCCTCTTCCTCCGTTTCCTCTTTTGTCCGCTTATCCCTCCGTCGGGACTGTCCGTCCGTCCGTGCGCTGACAGTTGCAATGCATTTTGGACAGCCGGTGACCCCACTTCAAATCGATCATTCTGCTCGTTGTCGCTCCGGATAAACAGCAGGGGGGTCTTGGGACCCCGCGCCGGTCTACCGGAAAGCGGGTCAGCAAGATTTGAAGTGAGCAGCGCTCAACGTCACTACTCCCGGCGGGCGCTCCTGCGTTGGGTTGCCAACTTCTTCCCAGCAGCGAGGGATGATTCCTTGGCAAATTGCTGTCACTGTGTGACCAGCCCTCGACCCACCCCAGCCCCATGGCCCCAGCACCGGGCCCCAGCATTAACATACATCAATAAATTCCGGGCCTAGTGTCAGTGTCCGACGCGAGAACCCCCCGCAGTCTGCGGCCATGTCCGGGGCCCCTCGGGGCCTCCGGTTCCAGGTATTTAAACTTATTTTCTCTCCAAGACGCGTCAAGCGCTCTTCCGTCAGAGGCGATTTTCATCCTCCACGGTCACAAAACGGTGGGCCTGCTGCCGTGACGGGCCAGACACGACGACGTCGGAGTCGGAGGAGAGCAATTAACGTCTGGCCGGGCCTTCGCTGCTTTACATACGCCACATCAACTCCAATTAGACCGCCGGTGACCGCCGGTGTGACTAACGCTGTGTGCAGCGCCCGTGGCCACCACAGGGGCGGCCACCGCAGTCGGAGGGCAGCAAAAGTGATCGCGGACATCGCGGACCCGGTCCGGAGAGAGAGCGAAATGGGGTCGAGTGATGTGTGCTTTGCGCCAGCGCCCGTTCGTCCGAAACATAAACCTCCTTTTGCCCTTTCCCCCAGGAATGCAGCATCGGCCGGATCGAAGTGTTCGCAGCATTCGCTTTTTTAAGGCGAAGAGCGTCCCGTAACACTTTAACCACTCCGCTCTGGTATCGGTAGCTCACCCCCCCGGGGCTATGGGTTTTAGGGCCGCGGGAGGTACTATTCGGACGTGGAATCTGCTAATTAATTATTCGTAACGCGCATTCCAGCACCGTGGTTCGGAATGCCAGCCCAGCCCAGCCCAGCCCGGCCCGGCATTGTGTTGGGTGTTGCATTTGCGTTCGGCAATCCGGATTATGTTGCTTCTTCTGTTGATAATTGTTTCGCGGAGAACGCCCCGGGTTCTCTCGGGTTGGTGTGAATAAAAAGCGTGTTTCGATCCTGCGGCAAGCATAATCGTTATGCTACGCCATTGCCAATTTGCAATTTATCATACCGAGCGTGCTTAATAATCGGTGTCAAAAGGTTCCGTGTGCCGCGTGTGCGAGCTAATTGTTATCGTGTTTCGCCGGCGCGCGCATAAATCTGCACTGAAAATGTGCCTTTTGTTTGCCAAACGTACATATAATTCTCACTAGAGCCAACAGGAAGAGGATTTACTTTGAAAGTGGTGATAAAATTAATTCGTAATCCTTTTAAAAAACAATACACTCCCTGAAATTTTGGATGGTGAACAACGGTTATGAATCGGTAATGGTTAAAGTAACCTTGACAACCGTCGTTTATCCGTCAGATCGACTTTCGAACCGGTTCAAGGATCCCGAATCGGTTCTGGAATGGTTTAATCCATATAAACCGGTAAAGCTTGAATCGGTTTTGAATCGGTTTAAATGGGGATAACACTAACCTCTAAATAGTTGAAGTTGCAACAATGTAACTGAACGCCCTTATGCTGAATTATGCTCAAAACATAACTTGACAAGATCCATGAGGCTCCGATTCCGGATTTCTGCCGCTGCTCCGAACCGGATCTAATGTTTCGTGCGACGTTTCGTCCGACCAAACGATGATTTATTGATTGCAGCCACTCGCAACCGAGAAAGGATGACGAGTTTATCGCGTGTTAAGTGGCGCTCCGGAAAAAACGTTATTAAATTATGCACGAACCAGGAAATATCGTCTCCTCCGTGGAGGTGATGGGGAAGGCATAAAAAAATGGCCTCAGAAAGAAAGCATAGTGGGCGATCCTCACGAGCCTCACTGGTTGCCGGACGCGGTGCTGGAGTGACATTTTTGGTTCGTGCCACCAGCTCTCGACTCGTCTCGTCCGGTCTCATCGGTGAAGAGGCATCTTCGCCGAGAACACGATCGATCCTCTCGCGGGTGTCGCGGCGGCGGTCGGTCCTCGGCCGCAAATGGAATGTACGAAACTTTCACAACCAATCATCTACTTCGCATTCGCAGCTGGATCCGGACGCCACTGTCCGGAGGAGGAATGTGGCCCCCCACGGGTTCAGGGTCCGCGATCGAGATATTCTCCGTGCCGTCTCCCCGTCGATGATAGTATCGGCGCGTGAAGAAATGGATCCCGGGGAACCCGGCGAGGAACGCTCCGTCGGCCATGCCCCGGCGCCGTGTGGTTTCCTGTGGAATGTTTTCTCCCTCCGCATGCTGTCGCTGGCAGTGATATTTATTTAGCATGAAATAAAACTAAACCATCGCCGATCTCCGGGTCGGCCGCTGGTCGGAGTGAAAATCACGAACTTCCGCCTCCACCAGCGGAATTTATTTGCATTCTGCTCCGATTACCGATGAAAATATCGCCGCTCGTGGCGTGCCCATAGTTCACCCTCGGCACCTAGTTTATGATGAACCTCCCGGCGTAACTGCATCGGCGGGCCCGGAAACCTTCGGCTCACGACTCACGCCCAGAGATCTTTCTCCGGCAGCTCCGGCTTCGAGTCTCTTTTGCGGGATGTGACAAAAAGGCGCTTCGCTGAGGAGTTGAACGGAACTTCCATGAACGGGGGGCCGTGGTGCTGCTTTCCAAGTACCCTCTCGAGTGACCCCTTCGTCGTCGGTTGGCGGTTGCAATTTTGTATGCAGCTCCGGCGGCCACGATTCTAGTTTTCGACTGCAACGGACAACCCAAGCCTCGAGTCTGGACCATTTCTCGAGCCCTGCCTCGGTGTCGTGTCGTCGTGGGTTGGCCGAGCCGAACGCGGCCCGGCGTTCGGTTCGAAATGAAAAATCGTGAGCACTTCTGAAAAGGCCATCACCAAACGTCATCTGGAAATGGGTCGCCGCTTGTTAGTGAGGTTATGAGCGGTGTTAGTTCGCCGCTCGCCGTGTTTGGCCCCGGCAGTTATGAAGTTGAGGAAGTGAAAAGTCGAGCATATTCAGTCGCGTTTGCGTCTCCGGTCCCGGCCCGGTTCCGGCCTTGTCCGGTCTGCCCAAGCCTGCACCAAAGTACCATCAATATTAAAAGTGAAGCCGATGGATAGTTTGTGCTTCAGAAAGCAGCGAAAGGAGCTCATGCGGCCTCCTTCCTCATGGGGTCTTTACATTGTGTCTTCAGGAGCTCGCCATTCGATCGGTGCTCAAATGTCGTGCCATTTGTCTTCTTGGGAGCTTAAAAAAAATAAGCATATTTCTTTGAAATAAGTCGGATGGATTCAGTGACGAATGCGACAGAATATTCAATTTTCATAGCGTAGCTGTATCTTTTAAAGTTGCTATTATGAACTCATCAAACGAATTAAATGGCCGTGCGTCCGGTTTTGTAAGTTACATTGTTAATGCCGTGCATTTGTGCGTACAAATTATGCACACTAAAATATCATTAAGCATTTAATTGACAATCAGCGCCCATTTTCAACGCACAACCACAATAGAGATTATTCAATCAATTATTCCGTAATTTCAAGTGTTTGTGTGATGATTGTCGATCGGATTGAATGCAAACGCTGCGCTGCAAAAGAACATAAATCCAACAAAGCCCATTGATGGGTGAAGCTCACTCACCTCACAATCAGTTCCACCTATTGCCTATTTTGCATTTCCAACACCGGTGCCGGGTTCGATTGTGTGGTGCCTCGCTCTCCACGGCAGCACCACTTAATTATGCATTGATTTTGCAAACCCCGAAAGCGGCCATTCTTCTTCGTGGCCGCCGCCACCATAACCCACCCCGGGGGCTGCTCGAGGCGGAGTGTTTTAACGCACACATATTGTGTGTTTCCTGTGCACTTACTGGTGCTTTGCGTTAGTTAACATTACTAGCGAGCTCGCGCGGAGAGAGAGTGCTCTCATCGCGCCGGTTTTCAGAATGGAGCAGCATAAGGCTCCCGGAGCAAAAACCACCCACCCAGCCAGAGCCAGATGGGGCCGGAGCCCGGCATGGCTGAAGCATCTTCTTCGCCGGCAACACAATGAAACAACAGTAACGGTAGCCGCAACAATGGTGTAACATCTTCCTTTACATAACCCACCCGGCGGCGAAAGCCGGGCCCCGTTCCTTGGGCCGGGAGCCAGACCCTAAATTACCATTCTCCTCCCGGAGCCTCGGCGGGCGCGCGCGTAAAGTGTTATAATAATAACGCGCGTGTATGGCCGCTCCAAGCGGAGGGCGCATTATGCGCTCTTACAATGCGCCCGCCAACCCGTGGGCCCCGATCGAACCCATCGGGAGGACCGCTTCAATCACGTGACCGCACGCACTGAAACATCGCTTATGCTGTGCTGTGTGTGAGGAGCGACTTCCATTTGTGCCCTTGTTCGCTCGCGGGGAGGCCACTCCATCATCCGGCGCGTATGCGAGGCTTTTCGGAGCGCGCCAGTCTGCGGTTGACGCGATTACCGCCGTTCGATATTTTATGCGCTTTGTGCGCCGTGGCCACCGCGGATCGACGCTCCGCAGCGGGCGCCGATCTCCAGAGACGCATCTCCACCCGGAAGCCCGGCCAGACCACAGCTGGTTCACTGTCGTAGACTGCAAATCGATGGCTCTTCTGCCGCGATGAGGATCGCATACGGTGCATTGGCGCATTTGAGGCAAAGCGAAGCCTCCTGAGCGAACCGTACTC
Source organism: Anopheles cruzii (assembly GCF_943734635.1). Lineage (NCBI taxonomy): Eukaryota > Metazoa > Arthropoda > Insecta > Diptera > Culicidae > Anopheles > Anopheles cruzii. Next base: position 860,764 of record NC_069144.1, read on the forward strand.
TCTGCAGAGTTGTGGTCAAATAAATTACGAGTTGTGCAACTCATTTGCGACAGCGTCGGGTTGTCTTGTGCCGGGGAATGGTCGTTCAGTTCATCAGAAACATTCTTCGCGACTTGTGTCAGTTGGGAGTGCAACAGTTGGCAAAGCTATTGAATGGCCTCAAACTGCTATCGGACAGCTGGACTGAATAAACAACACGATTGTGCGTGAAAACTTTCCATCAGTTCTCACATTGTTATGAACAAACAACGACCCCCAAACGGCACTTCCTCGCGGAAAATGGACTTTCCGAAAGCAATTGAAACACCCGATTGGGGGGATGGAAATCGAAACATTTTGCCCAACAAAAAGGACACCGATTTCGGGAGCCAACTTTATCTCGGGCTTCATGAATAATTTGCACACACAAAACTTGCTCGGTGGCTTCTTCCGGCTGCCGCTTTCGCTGTCAACTTTGTGTTCCGCTCAATTTGTCCGAAATCAATCAACAACGACGACGACGGCGAAGAGGAATCTTCTGCCTCCTTTTGGCCACCGAACAGCAGGAGACTGGTTCGGCGAATGTGCTCCGACGCAGGACGGCCTTCGATTCTGACTTGTATAATTGGCCGGTGGAGGGCGCAAGTTTCGGCACAACTTTCCGTGTCGCCACAACTGCCACTGCCATCGGATTCAATTGCTTCGAAGCGGTATCCTGTCAACGGCAGTTCCGTGGAGTAGTCGTCGCCGGAACAGCTCGGCTGGCGGTGGCCGCCGACCGAGGAAAGTGACGAATGGCCGGAAAGGGCTAAATTGTCCTCGATATCGGCCGAGACCGATGTGCGGTGAGAATGTTCGGAGTCCGACCTCGGATTCGTCGTCGTCTCGCCGTTGGACGATGCATCGGACTTTGCGGAAGAAATTTCGAACGCCTCGCTCGTGACCCCTGGCGCTTCAGGTCCGCCGGTGGCCACCGGTGTTTGAGGCTGCCGGACCGGCTGCATCGATGATGAGTTGCCAGCGGTGGTTGCAGCGAGTTCCAGGATTAATTTATCAATTTCATGTCGAGTCGGTGCCCGGTACGAAATGTTGCACGACGGTTGCTGGGTCACCAGCTTGGGGTCCGCTTGGCTAAAGTTTGAACACAAATTAACTCGATCGGGGACAGAAGCCGAAGCCGACGGGAGCAGGCTTTCGGAGGCACGCTTGACATTGTTGATTATGCGACGAAGTTTGTCCAGCGAAAGGGGCGGCCGCTGCTGTTTATTGATGTTTCGATTCGCAAAACTCACATCTGATTTGACTTTGACCGGTACTGGGTTTCCGATTTTCGATCTGTGCATATTGTTCGCCCGAACTCGGAGAGTTCGAGCAACAAATTTGTGGAACCAATTTTAACATTGACAGTGGAGAGACGTGCATTTGGCTACTTGGATCAGAAGTGATCGTTTTGGGCGTTTGCTTGCATGTGGCCTGCTGTGTTGTTCAAATCGGCGACTATCGAGCAAATAATGAAGGATGGATTTGTTTTCCTTTTTTGTGCATAAGAAGAGCACTCATAAATTGAACTCTAAAATATGCATAAATAGGTATGAACCAAATTATACAACAAGGAATAGGAAGAAAAGTTTTAATTGGCGAATTCGTTAAGCTTAAGATCATATTATAAATCCTTTTTCATCACAGGCAAGTTTTTACAATACTACACAAAATATGTATGCGTTGAAATTAAGGATTTAAATTTGCAAAAAATAGCTCCTTTGCAGGGTCTGAGCATTGCGTCAACACAATGAACTGAGGAATTTAAAACTGCGACATCCTAGAACCTCTATAAATTCTTCCCATTCACGAAACCCGATCTCGCGAACAATCAAAAAGTTTCGATTAGATTCACCCACAGAGACCTTAATTATTTATGCATCGCTCCCGGCTTTAATTGCTTCATGTTTTGATTGAAACAATTAAATCAGTCCCCGTTGATGTGAGCTCCACCAAATAAAACCTGGAACCTTCCCGTGAATCTCCACGCCGCGGAGGCAACCGACATTTGGCGACGTTTAATGTCTCCGGGCGAACGGAGATTAAATTATGGTGAGATCTTTATTGCCATCCTTCCACCCCGGTCGACCCCGTCGGGGCCATTGATGCGTTCATCAACTTTTCGGGTGCGAACGAGATGGGGCTGCTGCTTGGCGCATCTTTTAAAGCAGGCTCCATTTCGCGTCCCACCGACAGCCGACGGGGTTGACCGCACTGCAAATTTATTCATGGCCCGGCCCGTCTCCCGGCCCGGGCCAGCGGATGGTAATGATTCTTGTAAACCACAAAATTTTCCACATTGTTGACAGGATTTTCTGGCACCGGTGGGGGGCAGAAAAAACGGCACCCGGGAAGAATTGGGAGAGCCGATACGGCCCGAAAAACCGCATAAGAGGACATCAATTATCTGCGCGGCCCCATCTTTGGGGTCTGCCGAGCCGGGCGCATGCGGCGATGCGCCCTCGGCAACATGGCAACATTTATGCTGCGGCCGTACCGTGAGCCGCCGTCACGATGTGGGACTGGTTGGAGGACGTGCTGTAAATCAAACAACATCTTGACAACGATTTAATGACCAATTTCGAGCGTCGGTCGCTCTTCGGTTGGGCCCGAAAAACGGCCCACGGTCCGAGTCCTTCCGATGCGGCTTCGGGTCCGGGTTTCCCAACTTCTTAATTTTCTTCTTGACGAGCTTTTGCCAAATGGACCGCGGACACCGACCCGCGGGTCCGGCGGGGAGGGCCCCGAGCAGTCCTAGAATCCATTTGCATTAAACTTTATGGTGCCAACGGTCCTGCTCGGCTCCCGGGGCACGGGTCCCGTGTGAATGTTCGCCAGCGGGCACCCTCGATGCGGTGCCCATCTTAGGATAATAAAATGGCCATCAAGCGGCGTTTGGTCAGCCGGTGGACGAAACGAATGAACTTTTCGCTCCGGTGTGGCCTGCGCCTGCGAAGATAATCTGCGTCCAAACGGTGGCGATGAGATGAGATTGATAGCCGCTTCGCCGGGGAGGTGCGTTGACGAATTTTCCAGCCAAAAGGAAAATTGCCAAATCAAAAATAAAAAGCAAAAAAAAAAAATCGCGGCGTTGAGGCAGAAAATTGGCTTCAGCATTGACAGGGCGGATGGCGTGACGCTTTTCTCGCCTCAGCACCAGCGCGCAATATGCGGCACGGCAATAAAAATCGAAATTCCCCCCGGGAATGGCCGGGGACGGAACGGGCGGTGAATTTAACATTTCCCGCGGGAGCTGACCAGCTCCGTTCCGGCCGGAAATCGGTTTTGATTGCTTCGGTTCCGCGGGACTCGACTTCGCCGGTGACGTGCGCGTCTAAGCGCGTCGAACAGCGAATCACGCGCCGCGTTATCGCTCAATTTCGGTTCAACCTATCCGTCTTCTTCTTCGTCTTCTGCCGACACCGAAGACGACAACGCCGACGACGATGTGCGATGGCTTCGCAAATATTTGGCTTCTGTTGACCCGGAACCGTTTAAAAAGTGTCCCGCCACCGTGTTATTGATTTCCTTCTCACGGTTCTCTGGCGAAGCGATTGGCCTGTTTTATGGTCACTGCGCATTTCATTTTTCTCGTTACTTCCCATCTGTTTGGCTCGTATTCCTATCGATTGTGCTTTGTCTCTTTGTTCACTTCATTTGTGTTCCTTTTTTGTATATTCTGTTCGAATATTCTTTCCTTTATGCTTCTGTTTGGTGGGTTTTCTTTCCATGAAGTCAGAGAACTAGGATAAAATTGATTTGTCACAACTAATGCCATTTCAAAATGTCCGATAATTGACAATATTCGTGTGATTTCCTCACATTCCAACCTAATCTGTTCCGCCGGAAGGCTTTCCACTTTGCTCTTTTGTCCAATTAAATACGTCGCGTGTTGTTAACGCTTTGCTACGAATACGGGGCCAGGACACTGTTTACCATATTCTGGTTAGCGCTATGTCTGAATCGCGCATAATTAACACCCGATGCCGGAACGGTCCAAGCCAGAAGTAGAGACCGGTAGCCCCGCAATCGGTAGCGATCGTCCTGTTTTTCCGCCCTTTTCCGTACTTCATTAGCGATAGAGGCTTATCTATTTTCCGACGGCGGCAGGCGGCCCCCACGGGAACATTGTTTTGTAATTATTCCGAAACCCCCGGGCGCACGCTGGCCCGGAGCGTGCGGCACGGTCTTCAGTCATGCAAAGGGCAATGAATTATAAGAAGCGTTCTCGGGAGGACACGTGAGGCTCGCCGCCTAGAGATAGAGCCCACAGCTGGAGCTACCTATAAAAGTTGCTCCGCTACGGGAGCGAGTCTTGGGGCAAGGGGCGCACCGATCTTGCCACGACGGTGACCGTGAAGGAGACCCCCTTGGCCCCCTTGCCCCCTTCCTAGCTGCTGTCCAATGGTTCTATTCATCGTCAGTCGTGTTGGTCAGTCTCCTGCACAATCCGGACGGACCCAAGGGACGCGCCGGGCTCGTGGAACCCCCCGAGTGTCCCCGAACCTTGTTGGGACATTCCTCGAGCCCTCCGCACGCCATCTCCCCTGCCGTGGTCAACGAAAAAGGGTCGCCACCCGGTCGTTTCGCCGTCGGTGCATCGTCGTCGTTGTCGCCATCTCACGCCATCTTTAACGATTTCTAAAAGGGGCCGTGGCGGGCTAGTAGGGGGTCCGCCGCCGCCGCCGTGCTGTCCGCACGACTCGGAAGCAGATGCAGCCCAGCAGATCGTGCCCCGGCTCCCTCGTGTCCCCCCTTCCCGGTGGAGTGAGATAAGAATTCGCCGATTACTTATGCTTTCTCGTGTCACCACCATTCTCTAGGGGACGCGACGGCTCCCTCTGGTGCTCCGGCCTCTGGAACGGTCCTGTCGCGCTCGGAAAGATGGCGGGTGCGATGGTTTAAAATAGACAACCTGAGCCCGAGCCCGAGTCCACTTCTTGCACACGTTCTGAAGATTCTCGAGCTTACGTTGCGCACACACCTTCGGAGGCTGGGTTCTTGGGTTCTTGGGCTCGGCGTAAATTGTTGCAAAACACGACCCGGGCCGTGCCCGCTATCGGACATCTTCGAGTGTCGAAGGCTCCGAATGTATTCTGATGCTCGTTACTCACGCCAACACCCAGCCGATACGGGGCCTATTCTTCGACGGTCAACTCGCGGGCTCTGGTTTGCTCCTTTTCGCTGGGTGTCCGCGGAGTTTCGAGGCCACAATTAGTGGCCAGTGAGCCCCCGGCGTTACCGGTACCATATCGGGGCGATTGGTTCCGCTACTCACCTGCGTTGACACCTGCATTGATTGAGCGAACCATACGAGTGCAGCGCGGCATCTTTCGTCGCTGCCCCCGGACAGGATTAACGTAAGCCTGGAGACCGACTTCAGAGAGGTTCGTTAATGATTTAGAATCGAGAATACAAGAACCAATTTAACTCTTTTGAGCTTAATTTTACAACTTTACTCCAACTTCTGAGTAAGAAAGAACAATTTCATTTTCTCATCGATCATAAATTATGTATGTGGCCGACGGCCGCGTCACGCACAAAGCTGCGGATGCCAGGAACAAAGGGAGCACTTCCTCAAAGTCATGTTAGATTTGTTCACCGCCGCTCCAACGCACCGAGTGTCTTCAATTTCCGTCCCATTGGCAGCCCTCATTTCCGTCTCCGTCGTGTATAATGCAGAAACCGTAAGCCCACGAATATGTTATTTTTACTCTCACATACTCCGCTCTGTCGGAGTGTCGGGGGCCGCTTCGCCTCGACTTGGAGTTGTACTTTAAAAGTTCAATATTTGCGCTTCTTCAACTTTTGGCCGGGTTCGACTTGATAGCTTCTGCTGGCCTCTTGTGGCCATCAGAGATGGAGAGAAAGAAGCCCCACAGGGAAGAGCAGTGGCAAATATTTAAGAAAACTTGTAAGACATCCTTCTCGGTCTGAACTTGACTTAGTAAAACACCAGTCCAGTCCGATCCGAATGTTCCGAAATCCGAAGGCGAACATCGCGCGCGTGTGTGGTGTAACTTATGCTCGCAGAAAATCCATCCATTAATCATGCGCGAAGAGCATAAATGTGCCCCTTTCATATGAAGTTCGCTTTTTCGGCTTGCCGGAAGCATCGATCTCCTGCAGGTAGCAATTAGGGGGGATGGTAAGGACCTTGCGAACCTGGCCATGTTTTGTTTTTATTGGCTGATGATTCCACCTGATGCACCTTGGCGTTCTCTGGATGGGTAATCATTTTTGTGGAGTGTTGCGTGCCCCCCGTTCTGGCAGCTGCAGCTCTCTTCGGACGTGGCTTTTCAAGAATGATGCTTTTCTTGGCCATTTCAGAAACACGATCTGAACATTACTTTTTTATTGCACCGCTGCAAGGGGATTCATTTTCTTTCTTTGTGTGAGTAATTTTCATTAGTGGACTCATCATTTGTCTGATTCATATTTTGGCTTCTTGCTCCTCCTGATGCTATCATGCATTTTGATGTTAAAAGTACACACAACCCATCAAACGGGGCTATAAATTCTGCAAATCACTTCAGGATTGCCAATTACCTAGCGCCAGTCAATTCCGGGCAACAAATTTCCCTTTAAATCGTGTATCACTTTGCATCAGTTTAACTTTTCAACAGAAAGCAAGAAGAATGGCATGATTTAAAATAATGCTCTCGCGCCGCACAATGGCGTACCAATTTATGCTCGGCCGGGCAGGCGGCCGTCCTGGCCCACCACGGAGCCACCATGGAGCCACGCGAATAATTGAATGAATAATTCAATAAATATGTCAAGGTTTCGTAACCCTTCTCAGTCGGTGTTCGGCGGCCGTGCGCCGATGTCCTTGGCGGTCCAGAAAGTGTCTCCACGCCGGAGTGGAATGCCGTGAGTGGGCCGTGCGCGCGTGTTCGGATCACAAACAGGATCCGCTAATTGCAATAAGTTCTGATGTAAATTTACGAACTTGCACGCATTTTATTGCACATCTCGATCCCGGCGCGGGCCGGGCCGCCCCGTTTGGGGCGTTGAGTGATTTATGGTGCCAGGTTATGAAACGGGGTCTCCGAGGAAGGAAAGCCCCGGACGGACGTCCGCCCCGAAGGATTGTGTCGTCGTGATGCAGACACCCGTTCCAATTTATGCTCAACGCTGAACCATATTTAATTCGATTTTTTTCAGCGCCCCGAAAGAGCTTTCCGGGATCGCTCTTTCACTCTCTTACGCGGAGGGGCTGAACTTTCGGTTTCGGCTGACAACGGCATGACATTTCATGTAAAAGTAACGCCGAAAATGGCAAAAAAACGGGCAATATAGTGACACATGGGGGGCTTGGCCCGCGATATGTACCGAAACATCATGACACATTACACGGTTTTCCATTTTGCGGAGTAACAACAGTTTTGGAGCCCGCCGCCTTCGAGGTTGTTTCTGTTGTTGTCGGTCGGTCGGTTTTCGGACAGCAGTCGGAATGCGGTCCAGGAAGGCGTTCTGTGGGGGGGCCCGGCCGGCGTGCGGTTGGATGTTAAATCAAGCCCATAATGTGGTACCAGCGGTACAGAAAAATAAAACCGGACCCATTAACGCCTTGCGCCTTGCGGCGGGCGTGGCGATTAATCGTGCGACATGCACACAAGTTGTCATGCCGCGAGCACCGGTGCCCGGTGGGGAAGGATTGTCCCGGTTCGAAACAGAGAGAGGAAAAACGGACTCCTTGAAGCATCCGATTTCACGCCGCGCACGCCGCGGCACTCTGTTTGGGGCTTTTAATTAATTCTGTGATTGATTTCCGTGGCAAAGCGCCTTTCGGGTGGGGCACACGCGAACCGTACCGGTTTCATTATTTAATATCTTTATGGCACTCATAATCTGGCACCGCTTTAGCGCAGTAGTTAGCGCAGTGATAAAAACGGGGCCAGCCAGGAACTCGAAACCGGTAGGTAAGCTGCGATGTGAATTATCGAACCGCGTGCCACGATCCGGGGACGATATGGCGACCCACATGCGATGGTCCGCGGGTTTTTGTTTCTTCTCGGGCTCGGGTTGCAGATACACAGTTGGCCGCTTACATCATCCGCCTTCGGAACCCGGGCGACACATGAGCCTAGTTCATTACCTGGATCGGGATTTTTATTATCCTGACTTTTTACTATCGGCCCAGCCCGGACTCTGCGGGGCTAATAAATCGGTAAACTTATGGCCCCGAGTGCCGATGGTTGATTTTTATCACACTTGAGGTAACTCGCAAAACTCGTTGTTGGAGTGAAGTAGTTCACTCGTTGTCCTCTGCTGCTAATCTCTTCTCTGTGTCTCTGTTCAGGATTCTGTTCGCCATTTTTGTTTCAAAGGCGAACTTCAAGGTCTTGCTGTCGAGTAATACCTTTGAGCGAATAGCACGATCATACACAGAACAATCGGAACTCCTTTTTCGTGTCCGACCATTTAAATCCTTCGCTTGGCCTCATTGATTAGAACATTCACCAGGTTGGCCAATCGTTTCGATTGACAAACTTCGGACCACGAACCACAATGCATGATGCAATTGTTGCACCTTCGCCTCCGTCGTCGATCTTAACAATAAATCACCCACCGCTTCTCGTCACAACCGGCGTTTGCGGTGGGCCGACCAATGCCCGCACATTAGAGCCTCCAAGGCGGCCGGACTTTGGTCAGGCGAACCCACCGAACCGATCGGCGCACCGAAAGTAACTCAATCGCATAATTGATTGTCGTCCACCCAATGGGACCAATGGATTTTCTGCACATGCGTTGAGTCACTTTAATTGAGTCATCGGTTTCTGCCGGGGACTGACCACACCGGCCGAATCGGATCGTATCGAAATGGGCGGTTCGAAATGTGAACATTATTGTAGTGCCTGCGGTTGATAAAATATCGACGAGGGCCGACGAGGGCTCGGGAAAAGAATTAGCTCACCAGGGGCTGGTCACGAAACCGGTGACCGATCCGGTCCTAAATGGTGCATACAAATCATGCCGGTCGGTTCGAATGTCATTCGAGGCTCGGGACGGCGCGACCCGCCTGTTTGATGTCCTTTCGGTGCCACTCCCCTGGTACCTAGACAAACATAAATAAATACACTCCAACAGTCGGGTCGGGTCCTTGGTGTAAGGATCAGTTTACGGTTGAAAAATGCACATTCACGCGTTGACAAATAAGCGTAGCGTTGAATTATGAAGTTCGCTGGAGGTCAATCCACAATCGACGAAAGAAATGATCTCAGATCTTGTGTAGGAAGATCGCAAAGGGAACCCCCCGTGTAACGGTACCCCAGAGCTTCTGTTCAGACGCGGAAACGCCTTCGGCCAACAGTGCTGCCGGAAGGTGCTAATTGTCACAAATGAGTCACTCCGGCCCAGCACATCTCGCATCATTTGCATAGACCTAAATCATGGGCAAAACAGGTCCCTCGCCCTTGTTTGGCTTCTACGCACGTACGTCATCCGCGGGCCCACCTCTTGAAGGAAGTGCTCCGATCGCTGCCTAGCCTACGCACGGCCGTACTTGCCACATTCACTTTCAATTGTTACCAACGCGCGCCGTGGGTCTGAAAGTAAAAGAAACGTTCGCCGTTGCCATTCCTACAACCGGACGGGAGTCCCGAGGAGCGTTAAGGAAGTCAGACCACCTGAGAAAGTTTTCCTCTGAATATGTTTGGTGACCCTCTCACCAGCTTCCCGTCCAGATCCCCGTGAAAGTGATCAAATTCATTATGCCAGTTCCGAGAACGTGCCGGGCACATTACGCGGCGCCCGGCTGCTGCTGCGAATCTCCTCACAGATTGATGGATTACGGCGTGAGTAGCTCTCGGGCCTTGCCTCCGTTCGGTCGCATTATAAATGCAAATCGAAGCGATTCCATAATTTCGCCCATCGTGGCCATAATTCTCCGTCGGAGGCGCCACCGGGCGCCTCCAAAAACCGGGCCCCGGAATGTATTCAAATCAATGCTAATGAAGCGTGGACCGCGGCGGCGATAGACCATACGTTAGCGCATCGTCGTCCTGAACTTCCCCCAGAGGTCGGCCAAGGTTTCACACGTTCCGTGGCGGGCATTCAATAACCCGGCGTTCGGGTAGGTGTCCCATTAGTTCCATTTGTCTCGAGCCCCCGGAACGTGTACTCGGCTGCTTAGAGCCTAGCGGATTTTCTGCATAATTAGGCAGATCGATTACCCGCCCCGGCCCGGAACTGAGGTTCCCGGTGACGTTGCCCCGTGGTTCGAAAGAACGTTTGGCGAGGCGAAGTTTGGGCTTCGAACTCGCGAAGTCAACTCACTTAATGAATCGTTACCGGGAACTTTGGGCAAACATTCGGAATTGATTAGCCAAAGTTTCGATGCACATTTTTGGCCACGGAAAAGTTCTTTCGAATTTCTTCAAATTAGTAGCGGCGCCACTGCGAATGACGCCATCGGTGGCCGGTCGCGAAATGCATTCAACTTTCACGAAAGTTGCCGTCGCCCTTCGGTCCCAAACTTTGCGCACTTTTGCGCGGTACCTGTCACCAGTAAGTGGCGCACCACGGTGGCTGGGTCCGCTTCGCTCCAATTCCGCAATCCGTCCGCACCGTCCTGGTGCCGATATCCTGTCGGTGCAATTTTGGGGGGTGCCGCGGAACCCGTCAAGAGAAAGTACCGGAAGAGTCGATCAACGGCTTATCCTTCGCAGTGCCCGTGGGTTGGTGAAATCGCCCCGGGAATTCGTTTGGTTTCGGCGGCCGTCGTCCTTGACGCGCTCTCGTGCGGGTCCTGCGGGTACGGAATTCTGGGAGCTCCCCGAATTCCGCTGGAGCTTTCACTTTGCTCATTGCAGTTCTGTTTATGGTCGACTTTCTTATGGGCGAAATGGGAACCAAACCAAAAATTATGCTTTCGCTGGTTTCATGGCAAAAGATGGACAGAAAAGACTTTCTTGAATTTCTACTGTTAATGTGCTCACATCCTTGTGGTTTGAATATATCTTGTGATTTGGATAGGTTTAATGAGTCGAGCCGGAGGGGCAATAAATCCTTACACCCAAAACGATGTTCATTTGAAGCTTATATTGCCTCTTGACACACCTTGACAATCGCTTGGGTTTATTGTTTGCTCACGCATCACGGGCGTCCTATAATCCTGACCGAGGGCTTAACACGGATTCATTATAATCTCGTGCTTCTGCTGAACCGTGTCGCGATTCAATTCTCCTCCGCTGGAGCAGAAGAAAACAAGTGGCCTCGGTCACGGAGCATAAACTATGCTTGCGGTAAGCAGCGGCAGCGAGTGTATTATCTTTAATTATATTCTGGCGTCTAAATCTTCGGCCACGCACCGTACGACCGAATTCTCTTGCCGCGTGGTGCGTGAAGAGTTCATAAATTGGTGCTGGTTGCCATCACCTCGACGCCTGCGACGCGACGATTAATGGCCAAGGAGAGTGGCATATATTATACCGTACCGTGTGCGTAATTGAATGTAATAAAATAGGTCACCACACACAACATGGCCACATCCCGAAATGGCAATCGTAATCGTAGCTGACGCCGGGTTTGATCGCTACGACGTGCTTCTTGAGGACACACCATACGAGTCTGACAAGTGGATTACTTTCGCACCGAAGAGGACGATCCGCAAAATTAATCCCATCTCTCTCGCAGGTGACTCGGTGACGCAGGACACTCTCACACGGGGATCATTCCGGCGATGGTCGTGGTGTAATCCGCGGTCCACAAAAGGATACAATTACACACCACGCACACGCACCACGTGAGTCTGTCCCGTATGTGTTGGAATGGCCCTTTTTTCGTGCCCAGTTCCTTCAGCGCATTAGAGTTATTCCGTCACGCGCAAAAGGCGTATAAAGTGTTGGGCGACCCCGAGCTGGGTGTTCCGCTGTCTTGCCGGGAGCATAATTTGCATGCAGCCCCCTTTCGGGTGTTCCATATTCCATTGTGCATCGTCCCATCGTGTGATTGGCGTAGAGGGACCACCATCTGTGTGATCTCCTTTTATTACACTCTCCGCTCTCCGGGTGAAGTAATTTGATAGCCCCCATGAAAGAGGACCCCCCCAGGACCGGGACGATTGAGAAGGATTCGTTAGCGACTGTCAAGTGGCCGTGCAAGATGCAAGTGTCAGCACCAGGACCCCGTCCTGATGGAAGTCCGAACAAAGGACATCAAACGTGTAAATACGGCCATACGGTTGTGATGTGCTGTGAGACACACTTGGCTGACTTCCCTCGCCGAAAGGACACCACCAGCTGTGCGTTGACTGGGAGTCCCATCTTTTTTTTTATTGGTCTGTAAATCAAAAGTGATAGTTCCACCGACGAGTGGCTGACGAGTCTGACGAACATAATATCTCTCGGGTCAAAATCCCCAGCAGGTTGCAACTGGTAGCCGGGCCCTGGACAGTTTTGCGACAATGTGTCTGTGTAACCTTCGCGGAGCACCCGGAGCGCATAAGGTGACCCTGTTTTGGGGGCCGAGAAACGTCTTAAGCGGCCGACATGTGAAAGGGAAAAAAGGGTAACTATCGACGTGAAATTGCACCCGGTTGGCTGACCTCTACCATCTGCTGTTGTTCGCTGCCGTGCGAGCGAAAGTACGGCTTTAAAAAAGTGGAAATCGAAAACCGGAGGAACCGGAGCACCATCACCAGGCTTGAGGTTTTAAAGGAGAGCATTTAGGAGCAGCAGTGGCAGCAGCAAAAAGTGGAGTTTACTTTTTTCTCCATTCAGGATTATTGTGGGCCACCTTTTCTGGGTTATTCGTGCAACTGGCGACTGTTTACAATAATTGTTTTGAGGTCTTGAAACAGCCTTTAAGACTCTTCATTACTTGGTTTATAGTTTTCGAATTCTAGTCCGAATTGACTATGCCAATTTGCTGCTAATGGAAAACAGCTCTTAATCCATTATCATTTTGTCCATAACCGGGTTGGCCTATGGCGAGAAATCACACTTAACTTCCATTACTTGACCTACGAACTTGACGCACTGGCGGCCCAGTAGAAGTTTGGAGAAATTTCGACCCCGTTCAGTGCCAGAGGGAGTTGCGTGCTCACGATCTTTGCTAAAGATGGTCAAACGGCCCACGGCGAGGTGGCTCACCGGGCGGCCGAACCATAATCAATCACCGCGTGGCCCTAGCACCGACTCCCGTTAGGTCTAATCGATCATATTAATTTACACTTCGATTGACCTATGATTTTTCGTTCGCCATCTCCGTTCGCCTTCGCCCAGGTACGTTCGCGACCGCGATCGATGACAATCTAGTTCCGGAGCGGACCGACCGGGCGCGAACGCCAATCACCACCCGCCCATATTTAGTGATTGGAGCATGATCTCAAATTATGGGTCCACCTTCGGCGGGCAACAGCCTCGGGCACCGCGCTCTGCCCGCTGATTGGGTCTGAGTCAATGATCATAATTTTCTTGCGGCAAGGAGTCGCCAATTTCAAGCGCACCCATCGTCGGCCGGTGTCAAGAGTGTCAATCTTCGATCGCGCACTCGATCGGAAGACGCGGCATCCCACTTCACCGCTCTTTCTGATCCTTTGGATCGGCCGAAGGTCTAGGGCCTGGTGCGAAAGGATCAATCAGGACGGTCATTTGCAGACGCACCACGTCTGCCGTCTGGTTGATGCCGCGATGATTGAATTGTACGATCATTATCGTCGTAATCATAATTATCATCGTGTTAAATGGGGAGTGAGCAAGATTGCTCCGGCCACCACCGGGGTGGGACGATCGAGATTCCTCCCGGTCCGGTCGCCGGTGTCGGATTGCATCTCTGCGCGATGCATTTGACCCTGGCAGATCATGGCGGATCATGAATTCTTAAAGTTATTATGATTGATGCCCATTGCTGTAAATGTAGCGGCCATGTATTATTGACCTTCTCGTTGGGTGGCACACCCAGGAAACGTGTCCGCCTGCGAGCAGACTGAAATTAATGCCGTAATCCGTAATCTAAAACTGTAGCAAAGGGAAAATAATATACCCGGTTCAAGGAACAGACATTTTCAGTACATTCACTCCATCAACGCGTAACAAACTCTGTGCGGCTTTTCATAAACAAAGTTAATAATTCCTTAAATTGAACCCAATTTGGGTAACCAAATTGATATAAATTTCTGGAGCTTCACGAAGTATTTTCTCTCATCAGCGGTGACGACCATCAGGTTCACGCTCCGTTAGGTTCTGTTTGCCGTGCCACGGACCCCAGTCTGGGGCAACCTTTTCCGCCGACGACGAGCTTCTTCGTTGCAAAATGTTCACGAATCTAGACGTGGGAAGCCGGAATGCAAATCTTGGTCAAAGACGACGATCGTAAGGCCTCACTGCGTCGGGTCGGTGTGTTTACTTTGATTTCACGGCTCCTGAGCCGGGCTTGCCGGTAAGTTCGGGGAGAAATTTGACCACTCTGCGCCGGTGTGTGTGGAGTCCGGTGGTTAAGGCTTCCGACGACGACGTCGGGGCACCGGGGTCTCGAATCGGGTCCCGAACGCACTTCTTCTGGTCGGCTTGAATAAATTACAGCACACAATGAATTTGTAAATTTAATGAGCCGCTCAAGTGCGCTGCCTATTGCTTCGCCAGTTCGCGGTCCGCCGGCGGCCGGCTGGTCTGGCCTGGGTTGCTGGCCGTTGCCGGGTGGGTGGATTTATGATGGAAACCGGCATCCGCTCGGGTGGACCGGTGAAAATTTAGCATTAGTTTAAATGCGGGCGGCCATTTTTTCCAGTTCAGTTTCTGACGCTGTCCTGGCGCTACCTGACGGAGCGAGAAGCCATTTTTGGGGTTGATTGGTTACGACCGCCGCATGACAATTGGAGTTGATAAAGTTGGAATATTTATTAGAATAAGAGGACGCCGAGTCGAGTTGTGCAACTTTTATAGCTGGCGATCGATCAGGTCGAGTCGGTGGGAAGTTTGTAAGTGTTTGAGTTCGTCAACGGATGTTTGAGTTTGAGTTCGTCAACATTCTAGCAATGGGTAATGCGTATTTGTCGTGCTAATCACACGACAGTCTGGGAGCCGTCTTCGCGGCCGCCGGATGTGCCGATTGATGCGATTGCGAAGCAGAAATACAAAACGATTCACATTTAATTCAATTACCGATAATGGCTCTATCAAAGCGTCGATTAAAACGTTCTCTGTCGGCAGGCGTAACATTGTTGGAACTACGGCTGACTCTCTGGGCAACACCGTCGCCGCTGGTTTCGGATGCAAGGATGCTTCCCTCCGCACCACGCACACGTCAAGCTTCGGCTCAGCGAGCTTCGGCTACGTTCCTTCCATTTAACGTTCCTTTTGTGCGCGATAAAATCCTTACATTTCAGCTGCTGCTTCAACATAATAACCCGGAGAGAGAGACAGGGAGAGACAGGGAGAGAGAGGGGTGACCGCCATCAGGCAGCGTGTTGTAAAATAAACACTAATAATGGGCAATCATTTGACGGGGCCACCGCGCCCCATCAAGATGGCGCGCCGGGTGGCGCCAACACGGGCGTCAACATCGACAGCGAAAATCGAGTCGTCACCTCACCGGGCCTCTCCGGGTTCGGTTTGGCGCGCTTCCTTTCCACCGGAAGCAGTCGAAACCGCTTGTCACTTGCGTGCCGTCTTGCGCGAATGTGAGAGTGGAAAAAATAGGCACCAGAAATCTCTTCGCCTTGAGACGTTCGCGCCAAGGTTAACCGACGCGCAACCCGCGCCCAGAACGATTCTGTGGCCCATTCGCCCGTGCTCTTTATGATGGCATTTATGGGCACAAATCTGTTGCTCAGTTAATTTGCCCATCCGGTTCGGGGAGACACAATTACTAAACGGTGCGCTGGCAGACGTTGTGCCAATTTTCCCGGCGTCGGATGTTTTGTTTGCGGGTCGAAGGGAGTTTTTCCTTCAGTTTTCCGTTCCTAAAATTAATTAATTTGCATCAACATCGGGACTCTGATCGATGACTTACGAGAATTGCTCCACTAGAGACTAAATATCCGCTCGTCAATACGGACACTCGGTGGCCATCGGAACAAGTGTAACTCTTGCTTTTGGTTCTGCATCATCCTGTGCCGATGGATGGGAATGAACGATAAGAATCTGCCAGCATCATCGTCATCGTCTTGGGTGTCTCCTCGGCGGATGGCGAAGACCCCAGGCCAACACCCGGGCGGTGGAAAATAGCTGACATCCGCCTAGGCGAGAGCCCTTTCGTGGGGCCCTTTCGCCTTGACCGACCTATTATTGGGCTTCTGCTGGGGATGTCCCGCAAAGTCGGCGTCGGATGGTGCTGGCAGATAGCTGGCCAGCGGTCGGGATTCGGTTTCGCTTTTGCCCGGCCTGGGGCCACCGACTGCAATTACCGGATAATGACTGTTTTATGGCCATCGACCAGTGGGGAAGATTTTTCTCCCTCTGGCCGGACTGCGGTCGATAGTAAACATATCAACCCCCGGCGCTGCTGTCCTGTCGGACTGGGGCTACTGGGCTTACACACTGGACACGACACGACACTGGGGTCCCCCCCGCGGGTTGTTACAATGTAACGCGGATCCTTCGTCGTGTGACCTTCGTCAGGGATGGCCGGGCTTATCGCAGATCGCAGCCCATCGCGGCATCGATTATGCTGCTGCCGTCGTGTCGAGGTTATCGGGGCTGTCGGAGCTGTTTATGCTTGTTTCCCTGCAACAGGGCCACAGCATTGGCCAGCAGAAGTAGCGTAACACGAATCGTCCGTTTCTGCTAATTTAACTCCAATCATACGGCCCATTTGCGGTGCGGTGCGGCGATGTTTGTTGGCCAGTGATTCGAGTGTCTTTGATGAAGATTGCCCTGGCGCAGATGATGACGGCGCCGTGTGGTGTACAGATTGTCTAATTAGCTCACGGATGGCTGAACGGTTGATCGGGATTCGACTAACGAAGTGATTTATTGACCTCGGCCACGGTCCGGTCTGGTCTGGTGGTGAAATTTAAGCGCCTTGCGCCGTGTTCGATTACTGCATATGTGGGCTCCTTGAGGTTGATGATTAGTGTCCGAAGTCCGTTCCTCGTCGAAAAGTGATTAAATCAAGGAACATCTCTCGTAATGCTGTGCCATGTTTCGGTTCCAAGCAAGTGTGAATAAGCCAATCTGATGGGTCAGTCATGCTTCACACACATTCATATCTTGGAGTTTTCTTCCAACCAATCTTGGACCCTCAGCTTAACACAGGGACTGACCTCGTTATGCTTCTGTAAGAAATAAAATAGGCAACTTTATTGTTGAACCAATAAGCGGACTGCAGCTGCTGCTGCGGAAGGCTTCCTTCCTCTTTTATGCGATCCATTTTTTCTCCCACAACTCTTTTTGCCATTTTGCCAGCCCAACACCCAACGCACACCCTCACACAATGTTGCATAAAAAGAAGTGGACCATCAGAAATGAAAGTCGTCGGCCGGACGGTCGGCGCTCGGCGCTGGAACCGGAACACTTTTAATTTCCACAGGCACAGGCGCCGTGTGGCGTGGCGTGGCATGGCAGGGGCGGCGTGGATCACTCGCATTAGCGGGCCCCCGCGATTTCCTCGAAGCAACAGTGCTGCGCCCCGGACACGAAACAGTAGCTTCAGTAGCCCGTGGCCACGCGCCTGCGGTGCTTTGCGATGAAAATGGCTCCCAATGGCCACACATCATTTGCGGGCCATTTTTGCCCGCTTAATTTGCTTAATTAGATATGCAACTTGCAGCATTCCGGGTGTTCCGATGGCCAGCAACCTTTTTGGCGCCAGCAACGGCGATTGAGATGAAAAGCCAGGGATTTCCCCCCAAAAAGTGAGGTTATGTTGGGTGCCAGCTGTCAACATCCGGCCATTCAGACGTCAGCTGGCGGGGGGGGGCGCTGTGGAATCCCAAAACGGAGCCACTTCGAAGGAACCCACGGAGCCCGACGACGACGACGGTCGTCTTAGCGCTTAAGTGGCCTTCCCTGACTGCTTTGATCCTGCAGAAAGCTAGCGTTGGCGTCGGACCAAGTTTGCTCACCATTTACCCTGGCTTCCTTCCCCCCGTGGCCCCGTGGTAATCACCACCCGCGCGCCGCGACATCAAGTGGATGAATTGCCAAGAAAAAGGTCGCGCCCCGCGCCAAAGTTGGACGTCGAACGGGCTGCGGAACGTGCCGGAGTCTGCACACTTGTAAACAAGGAAGTGATTGCCTCGCCGGCACCGACCGCGGTGCGGTGCAGTAATCATGGCCCGCCCGTCGTCGGTTTGTTTGTCCGCACTGGACCCAAAACGGAGTGCATTCGCCCAAGAACCTTGGCAGGACGTTGGCTCACGGTTTCTTAATTCGCCGTCTGCCGAGCGAGAGCGGATTATGTGCACTTGAGACACCGGACAGCGGCGGCGATTCGGTCTGGGTTCAATATTTGCGGCAAAGACATACTATATTCCCCGGCCACCAGAGGGAGCTTTTAGCAAAGACTCACAATGGCGGCGGCGACGGCGTTCCTTCGGAACACTCGAAAGTGAAGAATCCCATGTCGGTCGTTGATCAGCGCGCACAACGATAGTACTTATCCGCATTTCCGGCATGACCATCGTCTCACACGCAAGGGAAGGGATAATGGGAACGTGCCGTGTGTCGCTGGCTGGCTGGCGTTTGCAAAGAGTCCAAGAGTCCGGGATTGGGACGTGCTCTGATGGTGTTTATTTTCTGCTCGCCCCTTGGATGGACGTATCAATTAGGGACATCGAACGATCATTAATGCTGGAGAGCAGACTTTTGATGGGGTGTTTCTAGAGGGCAATGCTTGCTCTCTGGACTTGGGGGAACCGAGTGGAGCATCCAGGATGATTGGGGTCAACATGTACTAAAATGATGCAAACATTCCGGTCTTACAATTTCATCAAACGCTAATCGCCGGAGGAAAGTATGCACATTAAAACAAACGTTTTAAGTAAGTCGTTTAAGCTGAGGCCATCAGTGTAAACGATAATTTGCGCTGCTAATAGCAATTAAGTAACAATGCGTTCGGCGCCGGGCCTTGGGACCGAACCAAACGCCCCGACGCGGGCAGGCGGAATCGATTATTAAATCGAAATATGCTTTCCATTTCTTGTTGTTCCGCGTCGCTCCGGCGTCGCTTTCGCGTTCGCATTAATTACATCCCGGCACGGCCTGCACGGCGCCAACCGAAAAGCGCACCGAAGTCGCTCCTCCTAAAAAGGCAGAAATTAAAACATTCGTCGGCGTGTCGGCGGAAAAAAGTAGATCGATTATAGAGTAGTGTTGTCGCGCGTAGCCCACATATTTTGCATAGAGCACCCCACAGCAAAAAACAGAAGTCGAGCGCCGAAATTCGATTCCATTACGCAACGGCGCATCGCATCGCGAGTCCGTCTCGGGGATCGAATTTGCGTGCGTTTTTTTTTGCGGGGACCGCTTGAGTTACCGAAAAATATATCCACCAATGGCACTGACCCATTGCGCAACGCATTGCCGTTGCATAAGCGCCCCATTCGCGCCAGAGATTCTTGGGCCTTTGGATGGACCCCGGCGCCTTTCGCCAAAAAGGTGCTTTCGGATGGCGCGAATTCGTTCGGTCGCCGGAAATGAGTAATCGCCGTCGCGCGCTCGGCCACGTTAAGCCTTTATGCGGGCGGCCCGACCCGACGGTGGTCGAAGCGAAATCCTTTTCGTGGGGGGCGCCTTTAAATATTTTAAAAAGTGACGGCCCCAGTCATTTGAGGGATTTGTTCTTGAATTCCCGAGACGTGACTTGATGGCGCCGTCCGAGTTCGAGCGGGCGTTCTAATCACTGCCAAGAACCTGAAGCTCATCCGGCGCTTTCTGATCCCCGAAGGGGTCTCTGGCGCTGTGTGTGGTCGTCGCTGCCGACCATCACCCGATCCGAATAGATCATAAAACCGTCGTGGGTCAAGAGCGAACGGCCGACACCCGGAGATTAAGTCGTTTATCTCTCGCAGCATTTAGGACTCGCAGCGGCGGCGGCGGCGGCGGACACAGGATGTCGAATTGGCAATCAAAAGATGTGTGTGTATGTTATTTTGCCTTTTCTCGAAGTCGCCCGGCCCCGAGAATCGGAGAAGATAAAACGGCGAGGGGGGCGAATGGCTGATTAGAATCGTAAAATCGCGGGACCCAAGGCGGGGGGGCCAGAAGTGGTCAGAAGGCGTCGCTGCGAGATTAAAAGGTTTTAAGAACTTTGAAAGAAATTAAATGCTTCCTTTCCTGAAGTCGGCCCAGTCGGCCGGGCTAGTAGATCAATGGCCAATGGGTTCGGTTCAATGAAATGTTTCAATCGATCGGCTCGGGGCCGATTGGGGTTTGAATTCCATTCCGAAATAAAGGAGATGTTATTGGGTTCCTTTTGAATATCGTAAACAGTTTCATCAATCTCTAAATTCTTCTCATTTTAATTTGTATTGGGTCAGGACATAACAAGGATTTCAAATCGTCTCAAACAGAACAGCCAGCTCCTTCCTTTCGAGAGCGTCCCCTTATATAGCGCACAATTGTTCAATTTCAACAGCTTCATGTCGGCCATCCGGTCCCTTCAGCTCGCTTTCGTCATACTTTCTCACGAACCTCCGATGTTAAAGCAACACTTTTGCGCCGAGAGCCAAACTCACTTTTAATCTTGGCGCAGATCCGTCGGCAATTAAATGCTTCGGCCCAAGGATTTATGCGTTGCCACGGGCGGCGTGGGCAGCGTGGTTGGCCGTGACCTTCACACCAGCCACCGGCACCGGACGTGGGATCAATCAATCGAGCGATTACTGCCGTATTTTCGTTTTTCCATCCGTCTTACCGGGCGCTCGCCGCCCGGTTCCTTCGCGCGGATAACGATCGATTTCCGTCCGGCGGCTCCGAACCTCCAGCACGAGCAGCGGCGGGGAGCGAGGAACAACCGCGTCTTAAGCCGTCAATCGGTTAGGAAATGCCGGATTCTTTCCCGGACCCGCGGACCGACTGCGGATGCGATGCGAAGGTTTTCCACCTATCAGAGTCCGTTCTCGGTTTTTCTTCTTCGCCGTCGCCGGCCAAAGAATGTTCCCGCCGCGTGGGGGGGTCATTACCGGACGTGAAAAGTGATGACCCTGACTGGTGCGCGGCCCTCTCCTGAAGGGGTCCTCGCTCGGGGTTCGCCACTAGAAAATCCTTAATCATTCCCGGGGCGGCCGTCGATTCGCTTTCAATCCGAACCCAACATCGCGGCGGCTGCCACAGGAAGTCGGGGCTCGCAGGGGCAGACACTTTTTGATTTGCTGAGTGGTGGCGTGATTCGATGAAGCAGGAGGGCCTCGCCCTCTCTTTGGTCGGTGAGGATGCGATTGGCCCACTCGAAGGGTTCTCAGCAATTAGCGATGGCATCGTTCGGTTGAGAGGTTTTCCCTTTCGTTCGAAAACTTACCACCTTCTGGTGCCACCGGGGCGAAGTCTGGGTTTTCGGGGAAGCACCTTACACCGTGTCCCCGGGTACCGTGTTTTATGAATGGAGTTTAAGGCGACTTTCATGAATGAGAGGACTTACTTAATTTTTGGTCTTTTTTAGTTCTACTATAAAATAGGAAAAACTCGCAAAACTTTAACTAAATTCAAGAGAAAAACTTTCTTTAATTTTCTTTGCCAAAAATGGCAACCATCGCGAAAATACGGCAGATCGCCTTGTAACCGAAGCGCAAAGACGAGACGAGTGGATTCCCTGCGGTTGCCACTGACCGGACTTCATTGAGAAAATACGATTTCGTTCATCCGTTTCGTCCGTTTCGTGCGGTGAGCCGCCGCCGGAGTGAACCGATGAACGATCGGTTCCCTCGGTGCAATTATCTTTATAGCATTCCACATTTCTATTCATTGCATTCCGACGTGGCCTCACCTGGGACCGAAGGGTCCATGGAGCCCGCTGATGGACCGGCGCATCACCGATCCATCACCGGAGCGCGTCGGGGGCGCCCTGTGGTCAGGATGCCCGGAGTCCATGTGCAACAGCTGGTGCAACATTTGTGGCGACTGACCATTCCCTGGCTGCGGCCATTCCAAGGCCCTCCGAGCGCAAAGTGGATTACAAACACGTGATGCACCCGGGTGTCGGGTTGCCGTCGGACGGCGTTGGAAAAAGAATCGAAGAAGCTCGGCTTAAGCATTGCTGTGTGGCCATTTGCGCCCGTCCAGAGAGCCATCGCTGCCCGACGACCGACGATTAGAACCGAAGCATGGAAAGTGCATTCCATCGGTCGGGCGGCGGAGGGCAGTGGTCTGAGTTGGTGAATTGAGTTAATTTGGCTGAAAGGTCCTTCGGGACCGCGGGGTTCGATGCACTTTATTTGGGTTCTTCCGAGCGAGGAACGGTGTGCCGTGACTGTGCCTGGTCATCCTGTGGATGGTCAAGTTAACAGTTGGTTGGCAAACGCATCGTTCGTATAAATTGTTGACTGTCCATGGGACGGTGATTTCTTTTCCATCTTCAACATTTTATTACAACCGAGGACCGAGTGCAAAATTACGGATAGTTTGTAAACTAATTCTCAAACGGTATCGAGACTTGTCATCATTTTTCGGTTCAACTGCGCCACTCCGGGACCGCTTTCTCATCCGCGTTACGAATTTTCGCCGCAGAATTGCGCCTGGCGCGTAACAAGTTCTCACCGAAACGCATCATTCATCGCAGTGCGCTGGCGCCAATAGCGCAAAAACGCAAATAATAAATTATGCAAACAAGACGCAAAAGCATAACTGAGTGGCTGAGACACGGACGGCTCTCGATCGAGAAGGCATCTCGTTCCATAAATCTTGCCCCGTTTTGCGACGTCGTCATGCGTAATGCAGTAGTGCACTGAGACGTTGAACAAAAAAGGCAGACAGAAACACACGCTGAATGCATAAGCCCCGCCGGCCGCGGCCTGCAATTGTTGCGCCCCCTCGGCTCGACTCGGCTGAGAACATAAATAGCTACACGGGCTCCGCACAGCAGCAGCTTGTCGGTCATAACACCCGCCCGACCTGGGAGATCTTGTTCGTTCGTACTCTGGCTAATCGATAACAATGATTTTCCAACACATCACACGTCTGCGAACGCGAAACGACCGAAAACAAGGCCCTTTGATGTGGCCCGAAGAAAGTTCCAAGAAAAAAGGGCCGCCGCCTCGGTGTTTCGTAACGAGCGCGTCTCAATTAAACAGCGTTTGGTGGTGTTTTATGCTGCCATCGATGGTGGATCCGTGCCGGGGCCAATTCATCAACCGGGCCAGACTCCCACAGTCGGGCTTCTGCGAATTGATATATTTTAATGAACACGCGCATCAACCGCGGGGAAAAAACGGTGGGAGACGAATTCGACGTCGATTGCGTCTGTCAACATGTCGACGTGACGGGTGTGACCCGCGGAGTCGGCGGAAATAATTCAATCAATTACGATGTACCAAAAGTTGCTTTGGTAGGACAACAGAACCGAAATTCGGGCTAACGTGGGTTTATAATTCTGGTAGAATCAATAGGGCATTTGATTATAGACATTCAAATTAGCAGTAAACTCCATTTTTCTTTCGGTATTCAACGTTTTGTTATCTTACTTAACAGTACTTTTTTACAAAATTACATTCCTGTTAACCGTATGCCAATGATCGAACTTTTAAACGAACACTATGCATTGGCTTTTGTACAGACCGATTCCCGATCATTTTGGGCACTTTCTTTCAATCTTTTGTACGCCTTCAGACCTAATCTTCTTGTATGTTTTCAGACCTAATCTTGTTTTGGCACGATGGGCGGTACTCACAGTTGATCCACGCCTTTTTAGGCGTAAACACGCATGACTTTTTGGTCCAAAATTTTATCCACCGGACCCGCTTTCCGCCCAGATTTCATTTTATCCTAAAAGCTGCTTTCTTCTTTGAATTTCCCTTATCGAACCGCTCCAATGCTTATTTTTCCCTGTTTTCCCAACTGACTCAGTGAAATGTTGGGAATAGTGCACCATTTGTACACAATCTGTTTGCCCTTCTCTGGAGAAATGCTTCGCATTTTCATATAAGTTAAGGAAACTTGTCCGTATGATACAATTCTAAGTCAAAGTGTATACTAAAAGAAGCTGTCGAGTTTGACACTTTAAACGTCATGTGGAGTGAGTAGTGATCTGTCAAAATCGAGCAAAATCGAAATCAAATTTGAATAAATGCGCGAACTCAGCTAAAGCAGATAAAATTAGACAAAATCAAACCAGGGCAAAAACACAACCGCAGATCGCAGAATTGAGGCCTTTAATCAGTTTCAGGATTTCTGGACCAATCCAGGACCAATTACAGGATTTTATCACAAATGTTAGATGGGTTTTAAATTTGCGCTCCATCCGCTCAGAAACCGTTTCCATGGCAACCCTCCGCCCGGTTCAAGTTCAAGAGCGGCAGCGGCTTCAAGAAGTTGCGCCCGCACTCTCGGTTCTGGTTCCGCTTCTGGCGTGCGTTGCTACGCGGCCACGGAAATGAGGTAATAAAATTGTACTTTCGTTTTAAATACTCCGCCAATGTTTTATGCCCGACCGGAACCGGGCCAGAAATGAGTTCTAGCTCCGTTCTAGGCCTTTTCCGTTCGCTGGTTTGGTTTGTGGTGGAGTTCTTGTTTCAATTTCCACACTTTAATGCCTTCTCCGGCCGGGTGGGGGCGGCGGTCGGCGTAATGTGATCCACCTCGTTGGCCATCTCAGCCTGTCTCTCTCTCTCTCTTTCCCGGCGGCAGGAAGAGTCTAATTTCGCGCCCGCCGCCCGTACGGGCTTTATGTAACACTCTAACCTCTCCCAGCGGGCGCGCGAGAGGGCATCGGTTGAATAATTAGAAAATGAGCCGGGCCGAGCCGGAGCAGAAGATGAAGATGAAGAGATGCTGTGTGCCGTGCGGGGCCATTATGCAGTCGACCGGCGGCTCCTCCGCGCGGGTTGCGTTACTGCCAAAGTATCGAAGCGCGAGCGCCCCTGTCGTGATGTATGCTCGCGTCGGTCGGCCGGGTGGGTGGTAATTATCGTGGGGTAGGTGGTGGTGGCGGTGGTGGTGTACCAAACGCGATGCTCCTTAGAGCCACATTAAACAACAACAACATGACGGGCCGGGTTGGGTATTGTAAAACCATAACGAAAACGTGGCGCAAATAATGACGCGACTCGATCGCGCGTCAAACGCACCAACCGAAGTCAATGGCACCGTGGCGGCGAGGGAGAGCAAGAGAAGCGGTGAGGGCACCATGATTTCATCGGGGCCGCCTGGCCTGTCGAGGAGCCGTCGCTGTCCGTCCGCGCCGCGGCGCGGGAGGCTTCTTCTTGCGATGGCAGGCGACAGCGTGTCGCAGACCCGGGGCAAGTAGCTGCGATGCGATGCGGGTCTCTGAATGAAGTGCATTGATGCTGCCGGGACGTCCCCGGGTCGGCCGGGTTTTCCTTTCGATCGCTCGACGGCGACGCTGATTTTCCCATCCGCAAGCAACGAAAAGTGCCGACATTCCGACAGTCGCCGGCTGGCCGACGGCGGACGCCAACGTGTCGACGTGTCCCGCCAGCGTCGTCGGATGTCGCCCTTCGCCGCGGCACAACACTTTGGCCGCTCGGCCGCTGAAGTGCTAATTGAGTACTGCAACGGTTATCGAGAGTGTGGAGCCAATTTGCTGGCCTAAAAAGAGTTTTTAATTGCCAGCCGCGACGCGACGCGATGATGAAAACTTTTTCGAGTCTCGGAACATGAGGAGAATAATTTAATCGAGTTATTTACTCAAAACATGACAAGAGAAGATTAAAGTAAAATTAATAAAATATAAAGTTTAGGACAGTAAAACTGAATTAAAACACTTAAATGGTTACGGAAAACCAATTTTCTTATGTAAAACTAATTAAACTCTATAAAAGTTTGCCAAAAGAATCAGTCTGGATCTGAGTTTACAGAAATAGAACTCATCTTCGAGCTAATGCTACTCGAAGCCGCATGATTCATCGCAATCGCTGTCGTCATCGTCGTACGCTGGTCGCTGGGGTCAGGCCACCGGGAGAACTTCAACCCGGCGGTCCCCTTTCTTACCCCCCCTTTAGAGTGACTTGTTGCGAACTGATGCCATCCGTTTTCCATTTCATCTATCGTCGCGTTCCAGTGACTCCAGGGCGCGGGGCCCTTGCAATTTGTAGCCAAGACCGGCGACCGGCGGTCCGGTCACATGATGAAAACAAGATCGCGCTTCCCTCCATGCGTTCCGGTCAATCCACCTCGCACCGCCGCCCTCTTCCGGCTGAACCTCGTCCGCACGCTGGAGTGTCTGGAGCGTGTTTGCGCGTTTGATGTTTTGCCGCGCGCGCCCGGCGAGAATGTTGGCCGAGAGTTGGCCGAGGAACTGGAATGCAGTGATTTTTGCATTCCCGACGCGCAGTTCGGGTTAAGCACCCCGGTCCGGTGCCATCTTCCCCCCTCCCGGGTGGATCGTTTTACGCAAGCCGCTGGAAGTGACCGTGGCCGGTCGGGGAAAGAATGTTCTGCCGTTCTCACCAGAACCGCTTGGCCAACGGTTGGTGGTCGCCAACGCTGAAGTAATATTTTAAAATCCGGTCGCGATGGGTGATCGATAGGCGCTTGAAGTTAAAATATTAATTTACGAAAATAATCCAATAATTTCCAGCAGAGGGCGATGAGGGGGTCCAATTTTCCGGAATGTAATAAAACAGTGTTGTCCCCGAAAAACGAAAATCTGAGTTGATTGAAAAATTTTCCCAGAAAAATCGAAAAATCGACAACAATGGGCTTCGGGATGTGAGGGTCTGCAGCCGGAATCCTGTGGCCCGAGGGAAAAACGCGGAAAACTTATTAAATTCTTTAAAAAAATGTTGCTCTTTGATAGGCTTTTCACCGGCTGAGGCGGAAAGTGCTGCTGGCCAGTTTATAGCTTCATAAAATGAAAGGATTTTCAATTTATGAAATAAAAAAGGAAACACATTATTGAAATAAATAAAATGCACTAAACCCATTAGGTGCCCATTTAAAAATTCAAAGCTATGAGCTACATAAACAGAGCTACATAAAAGGTCCTAAAGGGGAACTAAAACAGATCGTCCCGGGGTGCGTCAAATGGGAACTGGAAAATCTAATTGATTTATGAAATGAGCAATTGATGGGCTCATAAACGGGCTCACATCATATTCGTCAAGAGAGATCACCCTTCCACTCGGTCCATTCGCCGTTCCCGGAACACCCCATCCGAATACCGATCCCGATCCGATGGGTTTCTTGTTGCGCTCCGGTTAAATCCATAACACTGGCCCTTCCCGGCAAATTATGCTGGCCCTCCCTGCGCTGCCTGGCTGGCTGGCAAAACATTATGCTTGTTTATGCCGTCATCACCGTGCATCCCGCGAACGGGAGAACGGGTTTCATTCGGTTTCTGTTTTGTTTCGCTCCAGCCCGGGGACAATGTTGCCTCGCGGACTCGCGGAGCACACCCCAAACAATCCGGCCATAAATCTCCGGTGTCATTAGGTCAGGTGTTGCTAATGTTTCTGGATTGCGAGCAGGGCGTCGTTTTGACACTGGCCGTCGTTTGCCCCCGGCCCTGGGTCCGCGGTTAATGGCCGGGCGCACTGCGAACTTCTTCTGAGATCGTTCCGGTGAATTTCTGGGACATTTTTCTCGCTACACTCGCTGGCCCGGGCCGTGCGATCGTGTGGGCCGCAGAATGTGTGTCGGTGTCGTGTGAACTTCGAGGAAGAACCGCCTTGGCCGCCGGAGCCGGTCGGAGAACAAATCATTTCATTCCTGTCATCAAACCATGGGAACTGATCTCATGGGAGGCCGGCCTCTCTGTGGAAGCCTCGTCGCAGGGTCCGTTCCTTTTCCTCACCGGCCCCTTTTCGCCTTCTTCGCCCCCCTTTTTTTGCACACACACAGAGAGCCTGTAACACCATCGTGTCGCCGACCCGTGGTCGTGGCGCTCAAGGTGAAGTTCCGTGCAGTGATTGCACTTTGCACTCCATTTGATGCACCCGACGCCCGGCGCGGCTTCGACTTGAAAGGGGAAATAGTTTCCTCACCGTTTTGCTCCTTGATTCGAATTTATTTTTTAATTGAAGGCCCCACCGACGAGGCCCTACAAACAGTTTTTTCGGCCCCTCTCGTCGGAAGCATTTAAATTGCCCACCAGCCCCACCATTGTTTTGCGGTGCGTCCCTCTGTCTCTCTGCTTTAATTAACACTGACCAAGCCCGGCACACACACTTGGCCACATTCGGCCAATATGATAACTTTTCGGGTCCTGTTGTCCAAAATCAAACCACGATAGGGCTCCAGCGCCCTGTCATGGGAACACCACCGGTGGTCAACCCGAGGGGCTCCCGAGTATGATGTCAGGATGTTGTCAGGTTGGGAACGGGCGCGCGTTTTATCAGATAAAACGCGCAATCGGATTGCGGGAATCACCAACCGAGCGCGGGGGCTTATGTATCACTTCCCTGGCCCGGGGACAAGACCTGGTGACAGTAATTATTAATGTATTTCGTCTCTTTTTTTTTACTTTCAGGTGAGCCGAGGGGTTTATCATACGGGAAATATGTTTTGCACATTTTATCGCCGCGCAGATCAGCCTTGGGGTAAGTGTTGTTGTTGTTGATTCCGAAAGGGGAATTCCGTTTTTCGGGTCGATTCGGGTCTCATTAAAAAACTCACGTGTACACCCTTATCACCCGAGTGATCGGTTAGTGCAATAAAACAGACCGAAATATGTGGCAGAGGCCGTACAGTGCTTCATCATGAAACGATCCGATTTCGTTCCGATTTACGCACCTCCGCGGGGCTGCCTAATGAATTATTTTCCTAAACATCATCACTTGAAGCCCTGTACGGTCGGTTACTGAAAATTCGGAAGGGCTTTCAAACGGAACCCTTTCCGAGCTTTTTCTCACACGCATCGTTTAGTAAAGCAAACACTCGGCAACGGGTGGCCCTGTTACGGAACTTTCAAGAGACCAACAACAACCAGACGGAGTCCGATTCGAAGGCGATTTTATTGACCGATGCGCGCCTGAACGGTGTCGCTCGATGTTTGCTCACACCAAAACGATCACCCTCGTGGAGAACTCGGGATAGGATCGGGTTCTTGTATTGATAGAATTTTATATCGATTTAAACTATATAAAAGTACATGACGGACAACTACCCTGCGAAGATGGTGTTGACCAGGAGTGGAGCGAGATCTGGCGGTTAATACTCGGTGTCCCAAGGACTGGAGAGCCGCAGCCAGGAACCGAGTGAATTGGAGAACCTTTGTTAATCAGTTCAGGCCAAGTCTTGATGACGGGAGGCCAAAAAGTAGTCAAACTATATTTAAATTATTTTAAACAATCATTGATCGATTTAAATTAAATTCTTTACACAATATTGTATTAGATCTGTTTAAAGAATATTGAAAACCCGATCGCCCCTAAGTGATCTCGGCTTGCAGCTGCCTCCAAAATTCGGCGCCCCATCGTGGTAGAGCTCTAAGCCGTCTCTCTGAATGGCTTCTCACTTCTCACTCTCATCTCACCACGATCGCGAGCGCGTCTCATAAGCACTCTCTGCGAGCGATCTTGGAGCGGATCGCCGAATGGAGAGCGAGATCGAGCCCCAAATCAACCGGAGTCGTGAGCAAAAGCCGTTCGACACCGCAAAGAGAAATGGAGAAAGAGTTGAGCGCTTGAGTGAGACAGGTTATTTGCTTCGAGAGAAAGAGCGAGAGAGGCCACAAATTGCAAACAAAGCGAACCGTGGCCAAGCAAAACAAGGGGTTAAGCACTGGAACCGCCAGTGGAGCGCGAAAGAGCGCGAGAAACTCGAACGAGAGAGATCGCCGCGAATAAGCCGCAAAGTCCGCGAGTAGCTCCCCAGTTCCCCGGCGATCGGTCAGTCACTCAGCAGCCGTTTCAGCGAGCGGCACGTAGCGACGTGGTGTGCCCCGGCGTATAGCGTGTAAGGCTTCGTGTGTGTCTTCGCTTTTCCCAGTGCCGCGTTCCGGCCGTTCCGTAAAGGTATAGCCAAAGGTTCTAAGTAGTCGCCTTGTAGCTTCTAAGCCGGGTTCCTCACACTAACACCCCGTCCACGAGGACGACATAACTTCCGCGCGCATGCGCCACATTTTGGGCGCCAGGAAACGCAGTGAAGTTTGCGTTCGTGACACGCGCGCGCCACACGCGCGGACGGGACGAGCCAGGGAGCGAGAGCGAGAGGAGCGAAAGAAACCCCATTGAGTGCATCAATCACGGTGCCGCCAAGGGCGGGCGGGTGGCCAGCCATCATCATCGCGCCATCATCGTCATCGTCAGTAGTCAGTGCGGCAGTCAGTGAGCGAGTGAGTGTGGAAAGTAAATTAATAATTACCACGTGCCGTTCCGTGCCGTGCCGTGCCGTGCCGGGTGGTGGCCGATGCACCGAAGAGTTGCACCCGCCGTGTGTGTGTGTGTGTGTGCATTTCGATGTGTGTGTATGTGTGCATACCAGAGTTGAACGCGAAGAGAACGCGATTTTGTGAGTTTGTGAACCTTTGGCCCTCTGCCGTTGCGTGAGTTTTTCGTGAACAATTCCATCATCGCCGTTTTTTTGGATCCGTTTTTTCCGTTTTGGAACCGCGGGGCAGCCAACAAAAGGGAAACCCCTCCGGTGGGTGGGTGGGTGGCTGGGCCGTTTAATAAGAGAGAGAAACGCATCATAAAGCGCCCCGCGGACCGATCTCGGAGTGATGATGATTATGGTGATGGCCGACGATGCAGAGTAAAAGTGGGTTCTTCTTTTCCGATTTCTTACCCCTCGAGTGTGTGTGCGGGGTGTAAATAGGCAAACAGACCCTCCTTTTCTCCTCGCTCCGTCCGCCTGCCGGTCCGCCTGGGGAACTATTTGCATTTTATGCTACTTTTGCCACCGTTTTTTTTGCCGCCATTTGAGGGCAACGAACAACGGATGCCGGCGCATCGAAAGTGAACACCGTTACCAAGGGGGGGACCCGATTCCGGGGGACGACGACGGATTAATGGGTCGCCCCTTAAAATAAGAAAATGGGAAGAAGTGAGCATTCTTCTATTTTCGGACGCATTTCGGACGCAGTTCTATGCTGCGAGACACAAGCGTGTCCCGACATGGGGCGCGGGGTCTACATGTGTGAGTCGTTCAACACCTGCACACGGCGCCGTAAGAGACGTGGGACATAGCGGCCACGGTTGAATAATGGCCGACCTCAGGAAGCATAAGACACATGATATGGTGCCGCCGTCTCGCGGCGCCACCACGCGATAAGAATGGCACACAAGAACGCATAACCCCCCGCCGTAGGGTGGCGAACTTTTGAATGAATCGACAACATTCCGGGTCGGGTGTCCGCTCCTCGGTGGCCACAAAAATGCAAATTTCTGCCGTGTGTGCTTTTGGTCGTGAGTACAAAATCAAAGCCCAAGCCAAGAGGCACGGCACGGCCCGGTGGCCGGTTCTTTGGTTCGGCGCGAATCAGCTGCTGGAACCTTCGGAACCACATAACTTATGGTGCGCTTTTGTTCGGGTGGGTGTGGGGTCCCTCCTTGGGGGGGAGCAAAAAATGGCCAATCTGGCCGTGGACTCCGGGCCTGGCTTCCTTCCTGCAACGCGCTCCAATGCAAATGAGCGTAGCTAATGGGTTGATACAGTTCAGGGATCTCCCGCAGCCGCTGGTCCAGCGCGTGGTGGTCAACGATGCAAATTAGGCCCCCTCTGGGGGGCCGTGGTGGTGGTCCTCTCCACGATCTCCTCCCGGAGACTGGTTCAAACCGGGGCCTCTTTATCGCCCCGTTAGCTGGGGACGTGTCTCTCGGTTGGGCTCCTAGGCATTGTTGCACGTTGTTGTGGTCACTCGAAGCGATTCCGTGTCCGTGTCCGTCCGTGTGCGGATTGTTTGTTTACCGCCGCTGGAGCTTGGGTCGGTTGAGCTCCCTTTTTATCGGCCCAATTAAGGTTGGGTGCAGTTTTTAAATTTTTGCGGTCTCCGTGGCCACCACCACCTTTTCGATACGGACTCAACGGCATGCTTCACGGATCAACGGTAGCAACTCAGTATTGATTTTGGACCCTTTCGGTTACATAAAACCCACCTACGGGGAGGGGCGCTGTCCAAACTCCAAACAACGGTTGACCTTACAACGCCCGGTGCCGGAAGTGAACCGATGTCGTCACCTTGTGTCAGCGGACCCACGTAAGACAGCCCCCACCGGGGCATTCTTGGCCACCGTGCTTGGCGTGTGCGTGCTTTTTGGTCGATTTGCCATGGGGGGAAGTAACGCACGGAGCCAGTGGCCCGTAGCCGCAGGACACCTTGGGCAATGTGCCGGGCGAATGGTTTTCCTTTCGCCAACAACTCGTGTGTCCGGTTCGTGATGTTTGTGTCGTCTACTCAGGACACACAGGCGCGCCCTTTCTCACCGTGGTGCCTCAGGCGTTCCACTTCACCATTGCATTGACAACCGGGGCAACCGTCATAAAAGGACCTCCACTTCAACCAGGTATGCAGTTCTCTATTCTTCACCGGGTGCCGAGAAGGAAATTGCAGACCAGCAGCTGACCAGACGACACACATCGAGGCAGCTCTCTTGTCCCTGACGAACGAAGCGATGCATTTTCCTTAATTTAATTGGATTTTTCCTCCACACTTCGGGGCTTCGTTCACGGCCTGAAAGCGCTTAGGTGCTGACGCGTCCACCCGGGCCGAGGGACTGCATCGGAGCGCTAATAAATATTTTATTGAAACGCGCTTTCGGGAGAACGTCATCGTCAGCTCCGACGACCGGTTGAAAGTGCAGTCAAATTATGGAAGTGGCAAAAGTGGACGTCGTTATTTCGTTTCGAGCGAGATCGGCGACCAAAGTGGAGTTTGAATTAATCGCTCAGAATGGGTGCAATTTAATCTGCGCTCCGTTCGGGGTTTTGCAACAATTTTGGAAGGTGCTGTTGGACCCACATTACCCATTTATGCACCGATTCAGCGATGAAATGCAACCGGAACGTATGTTAATAGAAACACAAAGCCCGGGGAGTGCGCCTAACGTGAGCGGTTGATCCTTTTGTCCGACAAATGCGTTTGGTGGAAATTCCGTCGGACGAATTCATCGACCCTCCTGGGGGGTAATCCGCTTTGCCGAAGGAATTTTCCCGCCGTTCCCACATTAATCACGTAAAGCCGGGTGCCCGAACTTTCCTCGATTCCTCGGAACAGCTAGCCCCCGGATCGATGCACACACAGCGATTTGCGTGGCGATTTTCCCACCTTTGCTGACGCTGACCGGTCCGGCATTGTTGAGCCCCGGTCCGGTTAATGTGTGAATTGTAATCACTGGCTGTGGCTTGATTGTTATTAAACACTGGCCGCGGATCGGCAAGTTTCCTATTAGTTCTGCGTAGAATAAAAAGCGCCATCTTTGATCCATTTTTCTCAAGGAAGTCCTAAGCCCGGTTGAACCGGTTCGCAACCGATGCTAGGGCACCTCACCAACACTCGCACACAGTAGGCAGTGAACTTGGCAGTGAAAAATAGAAAAGAAACGGGAATCAAGGTGGCAACTAAGGAACTCTTGTTGGCCAACGTGTGAGTGAGAGATAACACGAAACACACACACTCCGGCCTGGCGAGACGTGGCCCGGCGAAAGGGGAGCAGTTTCATGCGAAAAACTATCTCCTCGGTCGGTTGGCGGCCGTAAAACGAGGCTCCCAGTGGCCAGCCTCGGCTTTCTCGGCGCGGCGGTTCTTCGCGACTTTCTTCGGACTGGCGGCGAGGCTTCAGTTTTCTCCCCACCTCATGGACCGATGGCCGATGGTTATCGCAGATGGGCCGCAGCGCTCAGGCCTAGATCGAGGCCTTCGATTGCGCATTTACACATTAGTAACGTGAGGCGCGCGCTCGCCCGATGGCCACCGCGGGCCACAATAGAGGGGCGAGACTTTGGGGTGTGCGTGTGTGGCCGGAGAAGGAAGTGAAACAACAATGAAAAAACGGC
The DNA here is from genome assembly GCF_943734635.1 of Anopheles cruzii. NCBI lineage: Eukaryota > Metazoa > Arthropoda > Insecta > Diptera > Culicidae > Anopheles > Anopheles cruzii. Next base: position 894,774 of record NC_069144.1, read on the forward strand.
GCACACAATTTTCGACACAAAACGAGGCCATTCGAGGCCGCGCGAGCCGGGGGCGGTGATATGTTAAGGTCACTTCGCTCCTTCGACGCCTTTCGGGATGCGCCACTCACTCTTTGGCCAACTTTAGTTTCCGCGTACTGTTTAGGTTTAACTTCTCTAACTTTTCCGGTTTTTATTATCGCATTCTTTTATATTTATTACCTCGATTATTACCTTCGCTTGTCACTACTTCCAACATGTCCGGCCATTCTTCTTGTCGCACTCACTTATGGCACCTATCAGCTTTCTAAAGGATGCACACCGCACTGCATCGCAGCCGAGGGCCAGCTCGTTAATGGATCCCATCTGCGTTCCTCTGTCTCGGTCGGGTCGGTCGGGTCGGTCGGTGTCGGAGAATAAATCAAGGCAAAATATTCGAACCATCTTCGCGTGTCGTAAAATATGATATTTTTATTTCGCGGTTCGCGGGTCGTTGTTTTGTTGTTTCGCCCAGCAACTCCTGGAATGCGGGCCGCCGCATAACAAAGCAGCATCAACCCGAGACGGGGCCCAGTGCAGCGTCTGCCGGGTCTTCGCTGCTCCGACGACGATGCCGGGGAATGCCAATCCATTAGTTTTTATGTACTCCCAGGACGTGCGATGCGCCGCGATCTACTATTTGTTGGCCAGAGAGCAGACCAGTCTTCTGCCCAGTCTTTTGCTCCTCTTGTGCCATAATAACCCGTCCAAAGTCACCCGGAGGCTGCTGGCTGGCTGACTGGATGGTAGCGCTCGCAGGGCGGACATTCCTCTGACGGCCAATAAACAAACTAACGCAACACTTCGATCGGTGGTCCGGCCGTGTACTTGGCCAGGTTTCGCCACGAGCGTACCGAGACAAAGACCCCGGGAGAGCGAGAGAGCATTCTTGGGCCAGATACTGCGGACGGGACAGCGCGTCACACGACCCCTTTCTGTCCCGAGAGAGAGAGGTTCGCGGAAAGACACAGAACGGAGTTGGCGACGCCCGTTCGCGCTCGATGACAGATAACCGGTTTCGACGCCGCGCGAAGTGTCCCAGGCCGCGGACGATCTCGGTTCTTCCACGGAACTTGCCTTCCACGGTCAGCGCGCGCGCGACTTTTTCCTAGGACTCCTTGAACGTCGAAGTTGATTGTCGGACCCTGCCCAGCTATGGTCATCGCCGCCGCCGCAGCACGGTTCTTGAGGCCACCACCGGTTGCCACGGGTTGAAAAGGAGAGTGAACTCCTACACGGCGACGACGTCGCCGGGGCTTGCTGTTGCCTCATCGGGCGGATCTCGGGAGGCCATTCTCGGTGTGCTGGAGCCGGAAAATCAGGTTCCTGCCCTGCAGGCGGGGTGGGCGCTCAACGATGACGATGATGATAATGAAGGTGATCGAGCTTTCGGTAGGGACCACCACCGGTCCACCGGACCCGGGCGATGAGCGTTTGCGATGTTTTAATTGAACCAGGTGGTCCTCCGCAATCCCCGGTACTCGGGCCACTCGGACGTTTAACGATTGCGCTTGATCGGTGCGTAACGATCGTCAACGGAACAGGCCGTGTGCCGTCACTGTTTGTCAATCACATGGCAGCATGGCGACACCCGGGTCTGGCCTAATCTTGATGAGATAATCAAATAGACGGAGTGAGAGAGAGAGCGAATGGTACCGACTACCGTACCCGACGGTTAATTAAACACATTAACTCAATTGGCAGCCTGGCACTGGGTTTAACTGGGCACTTCAAACACCATCCCCCGGCGTTGCACATCGAGCGAAGAAAAAAATGGTGGTCGGAAAATGCAAATGAAGTGGACCGTTGCGAGGGTGAAAAATGGATCTCCATCAGCCACGGACACACACGCGGGGAGCGGGATTTGTGACTGTCATCATTCATGGTGCTCTCTGTGGTCCTCGCTGGTGGAAATTATGAATTTGCATACAAACCGCGGGAGCATAAAGAAACGGCGAAGCGAAACCGGGAGCTGCACTCGCACCTTTCGGATGATCCTTCGGCTTTCCGGTGGTGGAGAGCTCGAACGAAACGGTTAACGACGGCCTTGAAGGAACCTCTCGTCGTAAAGGGAAAGGCTGCACCAATGCACCTACACTCCCAGGGACCCTTCCTGTTACGCCCACTCCCAACCGGAGAGAAGGCCAACCACAACCCGGTGGAAGCCTGTAATCTTGAGCAGGTTTGGATGCATTTTATTGCCATTGCCGTGTTTGTGTCTGTGTTGGTCAATGGTTGCTGTGACGGTAAAATCATGTAAATTGTAGAATTATTTCTTCCCATGGCTGAGCTAAGCCAACAACTTTTCAAACCATGTAGTAGCTTCGAAATTACAAAACCAATGTGACGTGAGTCAAGACTGTGAGTCAAACAAGACCTGATTTGTGGAAAGACAATTCTTGTTTCAACTTACTCGGGAGGATTTTGCATCGCTTTTTCGTGATCAATCCGTGATCATTTCGCCACCATGTTTGTTTGTTGTTTGTTTAATGAATTATAGAGACTTTGAGCTGCAATATGTAGAAATTTTAATATTTCTTAATTTTTATATTTGTGATCGGGAGATATAGATTCATGCGTCCAATACCGCTGAGTGTCACACATAAACTGATTTGAGTAATCTCCGATTGTGCGGAGAAAACTAATCAATGAATACTTGACGATTTTTTGTAAACACTACTCGACGATGCTGCTCGACCGTGCTGCTCGACGGTGCTACTCGACTGCTCGATAACATTATGACGAGGTCGCTACATTCATATATTGAAAAAGTCCTGTTCACTGTGAGACAGACTGTGTAGGATTCAAAGATTAAAGAAAGATTTTTCGGGTTATAAGCGAATTCTCGATAGTTTTTGGCCACAGTAGTGCTAATAAAACGAATAAAACTTTCGTTGTGGAAACCCTTTACATGCCACTCAATCAGCCAACTATCTTCACTGAACCTTGCTGCTTCCCAACCAAAAACTTAAAAAGCAAAGAAAGGGAACCCTGTCTTGCTCAACAAGTCAGACCCGGGGCAGGGACGGATGCCCGTTGAATGTATCGCTCCGAAATTAGGTCACTGCATAACTCTCTCGCTTCCGTTGCATTCGGATTACTTCACCTCTCTCTAGTGCAACGCGCATCGGCATCGGTCAGCATCAGCCCCGCCAGTTGCATCGAGTGCGGCCATAAATTTGGGAAGAGGTTTAAAAATGCTCGAATGTTTCGAATAAATTGCTCTGGCTCTGGCGTGTCCAGACACCGGAAGCGAGCGGAGATGGTTCGGATGAATACATTCACCGCACCAGACCTCGCGATCGCCTCGATCCGGTGCATCCTTCTCTGGGTGAAGTTGTTGGGAAACATATTTATCTAAATTAATTAATCCTCGTCCCTGGCGTCTCTGGCGTGGGGTGCGCACATAAAAATTCTTTCGCCCCCGGGTGTGTTTATGTTGGCCACGGGGCGGACGGGTAGCGGGGTCTGCTGGAAATTCCAATTTCCCGAGCCCCGAACCCGTTTTGTGTTCGTTTCGGTTTTTTGTCTCATTTTCCAACTTTTCCATTAAACAAATCTCGCGCTTCAGATCGAGGCGAGGAAAATGCTAAGCACCCACCTAAACACACACACACACACACATGCACACAAACGCCGGTATGCCCTCCGGGGGTCCGTTGGAGCAGAGTGGAGTACAGAGTGGAGAGGAGCATGTTCAGTAAACCTGGGCCTAGCCGCCTCCGGCAGGAGTTTTCTGGAACCCGCGCGTGGTTCGTGGTGTTTTGTTTTGAGTGCCCTCAAAAAATGGCCCAAAATTGCGAGCCAAAATGGCGCAAGCGGGGGCACACACACACATACGCACACGCACTAGAAAGGAAGCTTTTTTGTTGCTGCTGCGGCCGCCGCTGGTGGATGCTGGTGTTTGTTGTTTCTAATTCATCTCGACAATTACCTTACGGTCGGGTTGATCACGTGGCTCCGGGCTGCACCTTTCTCCCTCTCTCTCTCTCTCCCTATCTCTCGCCGTGTGTGTGTGTGTTTATCTTTTTTATTTATGTTTTTTCCACCACGCGACGAGTTGATAGCGACGGGCCTGGGAAACTCACCCTCGGCTCCTCTCGGCCGCGTCGAATTTATCATCTGCGCCAGATCGCTTGCGGCTTTCAGTGGAATTGCCCGCGCCCCGCGTGTGTGTGTGTGTGTACGCCGTGATTACCTTTTTTCTCTGTTCAACATTTTTCACCCTTCTGCAAGGCCCCAAAGTGGGGCGCCGCGTATGTTGAAAGTAAGCCTTCAGCCTGACCTTGAAAGGAATTCCAAAAAATTGGACCAACGGGTGGCGGCCGATGATGGGCTTTCACTGGCCACGGCGGCACCCCTTGGCTTGCTGGGGCCTCCCTTTCTCCCCCTCTCCCCCTTTCGCTCTCCTCTTTTCTATCTTTCTCTGCCCGCTGGGCCGGTGTGCTCTGAATTTGGAACTTTTACTACATCGAGTTCGAGCGCTAATGTGCTTTGAATGTAAAAAGCATCGCAAATGTTACATTTATTTGGCATTTTTTGGGATTTACTGTTGGGACCTCAGTAACGTAAAAGAAGAAGAGCATCTGAAGGGTTTGCTTCAATAACACAAACTGAAGTTTTCCTCAGAAGAAACTAATTTCCTTGACCAGGTTCAAGCATTTTCAAACCACCTTGTATCGAGTCACACTTTAAGCGTTTAAGCTTTTGAAGGCATACAACACAGGGTGGACCCTGTCCCCGGACACGACGTATCTGATGGCCCACCTCAGCACGCGGAGTGTTGTGGAGTGTTTTAATTTGACTGCAATAAATTTACAGCGGCCCGTTTTATTGATAAAAGCTTTCCACCGCTCGGCCACCAGCCCAATGAAGGTGTTGGCCAGTATGTTGGAACACCGATTGTCCCCGTGGAAACGTCTCCTTCGTTCCCGGGGCCGGAAATCCGGAGGGCAGGAAAAAAAGAAACCCTTAAACCCCACACTATCGCTTGCGGTGGTTCGGAAAAACGGAAAAACTGACCAACAAAAAAAGGTACCTCTGTCCAGACAAAGCGCCGGAAATGAAAAACACGGACCTCACCTGGGGCGACACACACACGCGCGCGCGGTAGTTTGGTCAAGAATTTATGTTTCGCGATGTTTTTGCCCACGTTTCCGGTGGGCTGTGGCTGTCGGTTGGCCCAAGGGAGGACGAAAGTTGGTTCCATTTGTCCAGCGGTCCAGCTCCCTTCCACGGGGTTCCGTTTTGTGTTGTGCCATTTTCAGCACCTTCGCTCCCGGGTGCAGCCCAGCTCCGAAGGTAATAAATTGCATCCCCCAGATCTCGGGGCCATCTTGTTTTCTTTTCGGTTTTTTTGTTGGTTGGTGAGCTCTGTGGTTTCCATTTTTCCACTTCCGGCGAACAAAAGTTCTTCGGGCGGGCGCTGATCGGATTGTGTTCTCTTCATGTTTCTCTGCCGTGTGGTGGGAATCGGGTTGGTTTTGAGATAACTCCGCTAATACAGTTAGCGGCGCTCCCTCTGGTGGATGGATTGTTACTTTTGTGCGCAAAGTTTCTTGTGTTTCTTGTGTTGTGTGTTCGGCACAACTCGGCGAAGCGACTGATAATGCTGAAGACCCAGAAAGTTGTGGAAACCATCCATTTGCCCATCCATTTATCATACCCTGGAGTTTTGAGGAGTCGCTCCACACGCACACACTTGAATTTTTCCGCATTCATTGACTCTCCCAACCAGCAGCATCGTCGTTTTCCCCGGAATTGGATTCGATTTAGATTAAACCGTCGAATTTGAAGCCTCCACCGGGCACCTTATGCTGGCCAACATCACAAACTGTAGTGTCCCTAATCGGGCCGAGCCTTTGCGATGATCCTGGCGCTGATGATCTGTCTTCGTCTCCGGGGAGCCACTTTTTATTTGCTCCTGCTGGCTTATCGGGCGGGCGAGATCAAATTAAACGCGGCAAATCTCGGCCATGGTCTCACCTAAATTGCGTCCCCCGGCGGAGGAGCCGAAGGAAAAACTTCCTTCTGTGTGTTCCTCCGTCGATCTGTCCTTTCCTTCTGCTGAGTTTTATGCCCTCCACAAGACAACGCCAAGATTGAAGAGGAATCTTGGCAATCTGTAGCAGCAGGATGGCCGCCGGAGCCTCTCTAATGCCCCCCCCTCGCGCCCGTACATTGTCATCCGCGGGCGCGCGCGATCCAATCTAAAATTAAATCTACGGGAATGTTGTAATTGAAAACCGGGTGCGCCACCCCGCCGGGTGGGGAAAATGCAGTGGCGCGCGCTGCGCCGCGAAGAGCATCCCTAGAACCGCAGGAGCAGTGGCCACCACCTCGCGGTCAGCAGCACCGACGACGACCAAGACGACACACATTAGAGTGCGTGTGTTAGAAAATTATTATAGTGACAGCTAAAGATAGTCGCCCGAGTCCCCCCCAAGAGACCCCAAGAATGCGGCCAGCACACGGGGTGCTGGTGCGCCTTAAACGGAGTCGTCGCGAGGAGATTCCGTTAGCGAAGCGCACCACCGATTATATGGTCCGGTTCCTGGAGAAGCAGCGAGTGAGAGCGCGCGCCTAGAAGAGACACCTCGCCCGCCGTGACTAATCACGTCTCCGGAGCGAGCACCAGAACCCCGGGCCGGGCTGGGTCGCTCCGGCGCGGTCGCTTTCCGGTTGGCCGCCCGTAATTGCGCGCGAAGGTTAAATTAAAATTCTTTCTGCAATAATTGTCAATTTCGCTCCGGGTGCCCGGCCGCCGGGTGCTTTGCCGTCCCCGGGTGACATCCGGTCGCTCGGAAGTTGTCACTTTCCCGTCACCTGTCACAGCTTCGAGACGATGCTGCCCCCGTGGAGATGATGCGCTTGGACTTGGGAGTAAGCTTGGGAGGGCCTCAATGCATTTGAGTACCTTTCTTAGTAATTGCAACTTTAGAGAGTTCGAAATTGGAACCCAGGAATTGGAAACAATCCGAGCGTTCCGAGTTTGCCCGGGGATAAGATTGAATAATTTAGGGTTGAGTTTGATTTGTTTGCAGTGGCCATGTAATTGAAATTCTATACTCGGTCCCATCCGCGGTCTGTTTACGACAATAAATCTTCCAACGTTTCCGGCCAGGGCAAGAGAGCATCATCGGCCTCGGAGTGCGTCCTGTTGCGTGTAGAGGACTGTCGCGACTCGCTTAAACGATAATGTAAGCCATCAATCTGGATTTAAGTTCGCGCCAACCGACCCGATCCGTGGGGTCCTTCGGTCCGCGTGTGTGGGAAGATGGATGTATCGAAGGATGCGCCCGTCGTCGGAGTGGTTAGCGAACCCCGGAGCCGATTCGAACACTTTAAAAGCGTGACGACCACTTTCTGTTCCGTGCGTGGCTTAGAACGTGCCTTCCCACGACCCGTCCCAGAAGGTGGCGGGGAGATGGGCTCCATTTAGCTGTCTAATGCACCCCGGGAATCGGTGCATTGCGCAACACGTCCCGCGGAACCCACCCGGGATTAGTGCGCGCGGACCCATTAGTTTCCATTCGTTCGCTGTCTTTCACCATCGGACACCTTTCCTACGAAACGCGGCGTGAAATTGCCCGCCACATACGCAACGCAGCATCCCCGGGGCTGCGTTGGGGTCGAAGGGTCTGCATCATCTTTCGGATGCGATGCGAAAGAAAATTTGTGCATCGCCGCGCTGCTGAATACAAAATACTCTTCGCAGAGAGAGAGAGAGAGGTCGATGGATGGGCAGCCGTCAGAAACGGCTGACGCACCGCAGCGGCCGCAGGTTCTGGTTCGCTGCAGAACTGCAGAACTGCAAATGGCTGAAAATTATCTCCACTCCAGAAGCCAACCAGCGGGAAAAACCCTGCCCCGGGGCCATTGTTCTCGTCGTCCTCGCTTCAGTCCGGGGGCCTCCGGGGAAAAGGCGGCTTCCGGCCGGCCACGGTGCAAAATAATAATAATAAAATGGAAGCAAAACTAAAATGGGCGCATAAACATACCATTTCTTCCGCGTCCGTGCGGCTGTAAAATGTTTGCAGCATAAAACCCGTTGCCACCCGTTGCCATCTTCTTTCGCCCTTTCGCGCCTTCCTATAAATGGAACGCCCGCGCGAATGAATGGAGAAAAATGGGCGCCCAAAGTGATTGGGCGCCCGGATGCAACCGGATGCAACCGGGAGGGGTCCTGGTTTTCCTCGGTTGGAAAAAGTTATGTTTCCTGCTGTTCTTCCTGCGCTCACTTCCTGTACTGCGCGGCTGCGAATGTGCAATCTATTTTCAATTCTCCGTAGAATTTTCCCGCCAGCCCGCCAGCCGGCCGGGAAATGTATGAGCCACGAGTTCCGCAATGTTCATCCATCTTCCCTTGTGCCTCCGCTATCGTCGCGCAAGGGAAGGAAAGCAAAAACTCCACCAAACTGTTGCTTACCCGCCGCACCTTACGCGGGAATTCCTCTCCGATTGCAAAATTATAATATTTTAGCTGCAGGTGGTGGCTTCTCTAAGGGACACCCAGTTCTCGCCGCCCCCCGAAAAAAGGTCTTAATAACATGGCCCAAATCTTCAATGAATTCGTCGATCAGCGGCTCGGAGCCACGGGGAGCCGTTTTGGCGAACATTTTTGGCCAGATCATGATCATTTTCCGAAGGCCAAGGCCATTGCGTTGAACTCCTTGCGCGAGCGGGACAGATAGATAGAGCGAGAGAGGGAGAGAATCCCAACAGAATGCTCTCACAATTACCGGGCCGCGATAATTGCCATCTTCGTTGTTCCCTTGCGCATCGGCCGCCGCCGAAGCTTGCGCAAGGCGTGGGAACAACCGTTCCGAGGCGGATCGTGAAAAACGCACCCGAAAGCAAGAAAGCAAAAAATGGGCAGAATCATCACCGTTCTTCATTAAATCTCAATAAATCATAAAGGCATTCTCGGGCTCCTCGGCGCGGCCATTATCCTGGAGCCACTGAACTTGCGCGCATCATGACGGTCGGCCTCACGAATGCATTCAGCGGTGGCTTCTCTCCCTGTCCTGTCGATCCATTCCAAGAATGGAGCCAGCCATCTTTCTCGGTCCGGTTCTTCTTTTGCCAATAACAATGTTTTCTCTACGTGTCCTACGGGGGGAGCCAAGCCAAGAAAAGCATCTGGTTCGGGGCACGTTTTTTTCGCACTCGGCAGCACCACCGGACGGTGCTCCATATTTTGCCATCCTTCTGCTACTCATCGGCGTCATCATCAGCGCCTGATGATCGATCGATGCGAGTCAGAGCTCGACCTTGCCCCAAGAAACCGAAGGTGGGCCGAAGGATAAACTATCGCTTTGGTGGGCTGTCATCCAGGCGTTGTCATGACGACCGGTGGCCCTAGAAGCAGAATGCCTTTTTAATGCTTCACCTTAGACTCTACTCAGTGGTTATATGCGACTTTGGAATGCTCATACTTTTTGGACGGAAAATCGAAATGTGACAAGTAAATGACTCGGAATGACTCGTTTTGTTGGCCACCAGGAAACGAGTGCTCTTCAGTGAAGCAATCCGTGAATGGCCATGCACTTTCCCCTTTTTATCAGTAATGCGATTCATTCGTTTCAATAATTACCTTAAACGATTGCCAATAAATTGGTAATACCTGCGGCGGCTTCTAGTTGCGCATCACTCTGTGCCCTCTTATGAAAGCATAATGTTGCAGTATAATTAGCCTTTTAATAACGCGAAGCTAATGAATTTTTTCCACCGATCGGGGAGTAAATTGGCCGCTAGCTGGAAGGAAATAAATGTATGAAATTTGATTGAATTTTCTCTCGCTTGCCACACGATGGATTTGAAATTCTAATTTTGATAAGATGCGAACCCATCACTGCCCAGAGAGAGCAAGAAAGGAACCTCCTCTGCGTGGCCGGGCCGACCGCCTAAATTATTCATAATAATCAATAATAGATCCATAATCCATAATCAAGTACTTTTTTCGGAGAGCAACATCATCGGCGAGGCGCCCGTCCGATGCCTTCAGTCGTCCCCCGGAGACCCACTCAAGGTGGTGAGTTGGCGAATCTGGCAGCGAAAGAAAGTCATTCAAAAATTTCGCCACCTCAAACTGCTCGAAATCGCACGGACCCGGACTTCCGGAAGTCGAGCCCGCCGACGAGTTCCGTCTCTTTCGTCATCGAACGAGTGCAGCCATCTTACGCAAAGTCTCCTCTCTCAGCGAGGGTGCTTTTGGCCCTCTCTTTTTCCCCTTGTTTTGGACCAGCAAATAATTGGCCTCCTCGGTTCCAGAGAGGGAAGTTCCAGAGTGGGCCAACGGTGGCTGACCCGCTTTCCGAGTGTTGACTCCCCGATTAGCAACCGATCGGTCTCCGAACGGAGGATAGAATTCGCGGGTGGGAGTCCGTAAAGGTCAACATCGTGAAGTGGTGGTGGCCCTTCGGAATCCGCCCTCCCAACGTCGCCCTCTGCATCTCGCGGGATGGTGTGGTCAGTCGGGATTGCTCCGCTGCTGCGGTGGTGGGTTCCGGTCCACGGTCCACCTCCTTCTGGCGGGGTAGGATTAGCATCTTCCTCGGGAGTAACGGGAGCGCCAACCGCAGCTGCTGCCGCCGGGACCTCACGAGGCACTCGAAACTCGAACTGCAGACTCCGACGACGACGAAGGGCGCTAGAAAATGACAGATGAAATCAATAGTCATCCCGCGCGCTGCTGCGGTCTCGGTCTCTCCCGTTCGCTCTCTCACTCTGGCACACGCTCTGGGCATAAATTTATGTAAATACAACGGTCGGGCTTCGGAGCTAACGGACCCGATGTCAGTAAAATAGAACGCGATGAAGCGATCGAAGAATCAATCTCCCCGATACCCGGCCCGGCAAAATGGGAACAGCTCCCGACTCCCGGTAACTGAGACCTCCTTCTTCGGGGGTGCTGTGTTCTTCTGGGTCGCTCCCGGGGCTTGCTGGTGTATCTGATTGATTCGAAGGAACATCTCACTCCCGGAGGCTCTCGGTGGCTACCTGTCTAGCCCGCCGATGCAACCCAAAAACACCAGCGACGGGGCCACGACGTCGGTAATTTATGCACGGATCCCGACGAATTAATTGCCACGCCAGAGCGCAGCCTCGGAGCGTGGACCTCGGAACCGTTCCGGACTCTAATCCCCCAGCCTTTGAAATGGGGAGGTCTCTGCTGAGATGCAAAAGATTGCGCACTCGCGCCAATGTAGGGCAATGTAATTCGTTACCCTGGCGGCGGCGTGTCCCGAACGGATCCTGTTATGTAGTGCGACGGTGGCGTCATCTGGCGACAACCCACCCGTATCGATTGCCGCTGCGCGTAATAAGGGGTCTCGAGGAGGCACCAACCATCCTTTGGACCCTTGCCGTGGCGTGTGTGGGAAAGGTCATGTCTGGCGGGACACGAGAGGGCTCTCCAGAGGGCCGTAAGGCACACACGATCGGGCACTCGCACGAGTGCGATCACTTGTGGACGCGGCGGCGACGACCTCAATACGGTGATCGATCGTGTCCCGACGCGATCGGTCCCACGGTCCTCCCCCCAAATCTTAAGTAGGTGAAAGTTTAATTAAGATCTGTATCTGCCGTTGGCGACAGTTGGACCACTTTTCGGTCGGTCCACATCCGGCCTTGCCCGTCTCGCGTATCGTGTTACGTAGGCCCCGTGGAAGGTCAGAGGCCTGGCCCGATGTAGGACACCTTCGTTCGGTGTGGCGTAATGTGGCGACATTGTTTTGCGCCAGTAAACAAAACACAATCGAACCTGCCGCAACAACCGACCGATCGACCGACATTCCGACACTCTCCTCGGGTTGGCAAACCCCCCTCGGGTCGGGGCTTCTCGGTCGCGTCGCGTTGACTAATCGAATTAGCGCTCCGTGCCGTGTGCCTGTGCGATCCGGGTTTCGGCTGCAATTCTCGGTCTGGAAGCCTTGCACCGGGACAATGTTCCTTCACAAAAATATGCGGAGATCACCGTACGGTTTACTGTTACCCCGAGGGGGTCAATTACGCACCCGGGTCCCGAGCATAATCATCATTTCAGCCATGCCAAACGGCCAAGCTAATCAACTCCGCACGACTCTCGAAACCGGAGCGGAACACGCACACGTGGGGCGCGTGCGTTCCGTAACGAATCGCCGACGCCCGGAAAAGGTTGCTTCGCGGTGGCCTTCACACGTGGGCCGTCGAGGTCGCCCGCCGGGGTCTCGATTATTTAAACGATTGACACCGAGTTAATTTCTTTCGTGGGTCACTGGACATTAAGCATTCGTCGGGAAGGGAGCAATTTGTTCATTAGAACCGGGAACCTTAGGCATTCCTCCATCAGCTGGATGGTCTGTGTGTGTGTAAACGGACGGAACGAAATGTCAAACCACGGCACGGCCGAGGGAACAGAATTTGAATCGCTCTATCTACACAGCCCGTTAGTCACGGTTCGTGAAATCCGACTCGACTCCGACAGTCCTCCGTCGCCTACTTCCTGCCTAACCGAGGCCCAAGTCTTGGGCAAATTCTTCGAAACACTCAGGCATCTTCCCCATCTGATTTGGGTCCCAATTTAGAACTCGCTCTCTTCTTCTCGGACTGATTGTTGGTGGCCTGGTGTTCCGTTTTCCGTATGATCCGTGTGAGCGATGAAACCAAAAGTGTCGACGACGGCAAAGTGAAGCAAAACGTAACCTCTAGTTGTAGCCCAGCCCTGCGTTTGACATTTGGGGCCACCCCACGAGTGAAACAGTGTGAGACTTGAAGGCCAGTCAGGCCACCCCGACGCGTGGACAGTGAACGTGCCCCCGACAGATTTGTAGGTTTTGAATTACCCCGTGTTACTGCAGGGTGGGAACTCGGTTCAGAACACTCGGCTCGGGGTTTACGGGGCGAACGTGACGCCCTTGAATCGGACCAAGACCCCTGCGCACCATGGAACCGAGAGTGATAGCCCTCAAGCCGAAGCTAGTAGCTAGCCCAGGAGCAGGTAAACGGCGAGCCTGCGGAGGATACAAGGCACATTCCGCGACTCACAGCTCACGAACTGCACGCCGATCAACAGACTCCTTCTTGGAACCGTCCTAATGCTTCACTCACTGCACACGCACATACGCACTGCTACTACCACTACTACTGCTGGTGCCTATCGGACATTCTGGACCTCACTTAACGCACCCCCCGGATAAACCTGGACCCGCGGGTGGTGATGCATGCGCTACTTACCCCGAGGTTGACCCAAAGCACCCAGAAACCCCTCGGGAGCTATCGCCCAAAAAGGGTCCTGATGCCCGAGATGTCACCCGACCATCCGACTAATTAATCGCCCAGCCCCGAGAACCCGTCATAATTCTGGCCCAACTCGTCCTCAAAAAAGGGCTCGTGGGTCTTTTCTTTATTTTGGCACATTAATTTTTTGCTAACGGCCAACGGCTTCACGTCCGCACATTTGCACCAACGGCCGACGATCCGCGTGCTTTTAACCGAAAGTTTGTGGCCAGCGGCCGCGTCGACGGCGGAGGGGATAAATCAAGTGTGATAACATAGTGTGGTGATGGTGACCCCCGGTTGCAACCCGTGAAAGAAAGCACACACACACACGGAACGCACGGAAAAACGGAAACCCGCGAAACCGCACGGCACGCGGACGCAGGTTGTAACCCATATTTCACCGGCCACCGGGCGCCGCGTGGGCACACTTCCGGCGACGACACGTTAACAACGCGGGCGCAAGAAATTAAAATTATTTATATCCTCACTTAACACGAGGCCGCCAGCGGCGGGGCCGGTGCGGCGCGGGGCCGGTGCTTTGTTCCGTTTTGTTGACCGCCGCGTCCTAGTGTTTTTAATGGTCCATTATTTGTTTTCTTTCTTTCTCGCCCCTTTTCCCCAGGTGAGTAACCACGTGACCGCGGGTGCCTCTGATAGTGTCGGGTGGTCGGACCACAGATACACCTCGAACCCGAAGACGAGGCTGGCTGCCGGTAAACGGTTCCATCACGACGACGACGTCGCGACGTCGATCATCTCGCAGCCGCGTGGTGTGACACCATTCGTTCGTCGTGAGTGCCCCAAAAATGACCGCGGATTGTCTAATGGTCCCTCTTTTGGTGTCCTTGGGCTTCTGGCACCAAACGCTGTCCAAACTTGGTCATCTTTCGGTGTAAAATGCGTGCACTTGAAGCAGACTTTTGACGGCTCTATTGGCGAGGTCTCCCGTTTTTGGGCACTGGCCAGCCATAGCAACCGTAACCAGGTCTGTCATTCGCACATTCTCTGCATCGTCTCGAGCGCGGCCTGCTGTGGTAATGACGGTCGTAACGTTATTTCTTCATCGCTCGAGTTCGCTTGTCGCAGATTCCGGAGCCCCGTAAGGCACTGTGGCCGCCATCTTCTGTGTGTGCGTTGTGCAATGCGATGCAATCAATTCACTCTTCTTGAGAAGGACCCGACCCGGGTTTCTCCGGAAGATTTCTGATGGTAATTAATTCTGTCAAAATTTTATCGCGTCCACGAACGCGTTTTGTGTGGACGTCGTCGGACGCTACAATGTAGTCGCGCCAAGATGGCCGTTGCACTGGAGCTGCATTTTTCCGGTTCCGACGGCTGACGGTTCGCAATCTTGGGTCTGGCGATGAATGGGGAATTGTTTTCGGAGTTTTTGGCTTGCATTAATCTTCGAGACGGGGGTCACTTGCCTGCCGGGGATTCTTCTTCATCTGCGGTCCGAAATGGCCACCGAAGAAGTGAAAGGTTGGTCGCGAACTGGGGTGAATATTTAGTTGGTTGCAGCAGCCACAGCACTCGCTGGTCACACGCACCTTCAACCAGGCGGGTCAGTGGCGATATGGAAGAAGGACCACTTCGAGCGGTTTTCGCGGATTTCGGCCGTGGGATACTTTTCGGTGATTTTTATGGCCCCATTTTTGGGGCTTTTGGCGAGTATGTGAACTGTTAAGTGCACTGGCCAATGTGGGTCATCGTGCCGCGATCGAACGGCGACTGGCGATTGCAATATTTTCTTTTACTTAAAGCCGACTTGGGGACGGTGCCGGTGCATCTGACCCGAATCTTTTGCTAAAGTAAAGGTTAATAGGACCCACAAGAGAGATAAGAGACCGAGATGGGTGCATCTATGGGAAGATCTGTTTTTAATTCCCTTGAATCCTTTACGGCCGAGTTCGCTGTTATCAATCGGAGAATTCGTGAGGGCATTCCACTCCGATTGGGCTAACCGATACGATGAGATGAGCGATCGGTGGCAGCAATTTGATGGGCAATAAAATCGAATCATTAACGCTGCAATCGAACAACATCTCATCGGATTGATAAAACATCATCAAGCGGGACCTGGACTGGACCGGTTCCCGTGGCCAGATGTATTTACTCAACGCAACAAATGACCGCTACTAACTGTGACTTCGAAGATAGGAATAAAGCTTTGCCGGTTTTTGCTTTTATTGCCCCACCAAACGGCCCGCCTAGAGGCCCCCATGAAAATAATGATGGCCCGATGGCCCGATCTCCGAGTGGCCGGTGGTCGCTTTTCTTTCGTTTCGGTGCGGTGCCATTGGAAGCGCTTCATACGCGCGAATTAGCATGCCCGATATGCCGCTTAATTGATAATTAATTACAAACTTCCGTTATCGGCCGTTAGAATTCTGTGACCCACACCCATAACTCGAACTGGCGCGAACTGTTGCGAATTCTCGCCGGGAAGCGGATTTTCTGCAAGACATTAGCGACGACATTAGAGAGGGCCGAGCGAGGGTCAGACTTCGGCTTCTTAATGCCCCAATGGGTGGATTAAGTTTGATGGATTGGCCGCCCGGTGGCCCCGGGGTGCTATCAAGCGATAAACATAGTCATCTTGACCCATCATCAAACCCGGTTCGGTGCCCGTTTCCACCAGTTTCCGGTCCGGCGCGGGGAACGCGATCGGATTGCTACGGAACGGTGCTTTGTGGTTATGCGCTTGTCGCCGGTGCGTGAGATAAGAGCGATTCTCTGTGAGCAGGATTAATTATGCAAATGAAATCGATAGCAGCGATGGGGTTTGTTGGGGCCTCGGGCAAGGGCACCCAGGCACCCGGGAACTGTCCGGGCCTTGTGGAGTGCTCTCGGAGGTGACCAGCTGTTGTCTGATGGTCTTTTTATGCTTCGCTCTTCAACATCTTCCCATCAGCCGGCTTGCCTCCAGACCGGTCCGGTTGTAGGAGCCTGGAACGGCCAGCGAGAAGTGGAAGCAAAAACCCGGGCTCCCGATAATGCTAATGTATGTTCTGGGCGAAGAAGGTTTTCTTTTTCTTGTCCGACCGTTTTTTTTGGACCCCCAACATACGGACACCGGGCCGGCTAGATCTAGATCCTACCGACAGGGCGCGCTTTTCTCACTGGCTACTGGCCACACCGCAAGAAAGACAAATGACGCTCGGGCTACCGATAATTAAGCAACGATTCAAGATTTTGCACCGCAAAAACGACACGGGAAATCACCTCATTAATCGCCCCGGCGGTTTCCGCCGGCGGTCCTTCACGCGTGTGGTGGCCACATTTCACTCCCCCGGGGACCCCGGACCGGGGGAAAGAGGTCCCAAACATCGGACTAATGGTGTCGTGACATGGTCACCCCGGGCCGCCCGGTCGGTCGGTCGGCGAGTCGGAGACCTATACAAGTACAAATTAGTTCCAACTTTTTATGGCCATCGGCCATTTTATTTATGCGCTTCCTGTGTGCTTGCGTAGAGCGGGAACCCGACGGGAACCGAAACCGGGTTCTGGGCGGGTTGCGTGCGTGGTGCGATCTTGATCTCAGCCCCGCCGGTCCAAGAATTCGGTGATATATGGCGGAATAAAGAACGGACCCCAACGAGACCCCCACAGACAACGCACCCGACCCGACGGCCGGCCAGAGAGATCTTAATTAATTTATTGATGTTCAGCCGTGTTCGCACAGCGCGCCCTAATAGCCTGCGAGAGGGTTCGGGCGGACCCCCGGCCGATAATACCACAAAATACCATAACCAATCCGAGGGGGGGACCATAGATCTTGTGTTTGATGTTTTAGGGGTCCACCGGAGCCCTAGCTTCGGACGCGAAATAGAGTCGTCGCCGAGCGCATTTCGCTCTCGTTCGGTCCCCCTCGGAGGGGGGTCCTTTGCCACGCGCACCACACACACAAAGGGGATAACTCACCGGACCTTGATTGCGGGTTTTCGGGACAAGGCGATCTCCTCTAGGGGTTGCTCCCACAGCCATCGATCCCTATCGTTGGCCAATCGCTGTGGTCAACATTAAAACTGGCCCTGGCCGGGGTTCTAGGGTTCTGCGGGTTTGTTTTCGTTAGTCTGCCAATTTTGTGTGCGGTGAGGCCATTCGGCCCAGAGAGACAGTAACGATTTTCGGGAATCGGTTGAGGTGAAGAGGCTAGTGATAAATGTACTGCGAATGATGGGTTCATTAGAACTTTAGATGGAGAGAACTCGCTCGCCGGCGGATATGAGTTCATTAACCGGTGTTGCCTGTTCGTTGGTTCGAATTCGCGAGATGAAGAAAAAAGGGCAATAAATTTCGGTTTGAAGACGTAGAGCACGAAAAAAGGACAACAAAGAAGGAAAAGGCATCAACAGAACCAAGTAACGAGCATAAAATGGTCCAACCATCGACCTGAACTAGTTAAATGGCCACTCTCCAAACTAAGAAAGCACAAAATGGGCCCGCGGAGACAATGGCAAGACCTTGCTTCAGGATAAGGATTAAGGGACAGAAACGGAACGGAGCCCATGCCCAGCTGAGTACAATGTATTCGGTGAACTACTTACGCCCGTTATTTGTCGCTCGTAAGTAACTGCCTTCACCAGCAACCCGATTTGCCTAGGCCGCCGGCCTCTTTTGCGGTCTCCCCCGAAGGCCCGCAGCTCCCTAAGGGCGACGATCAGCGGGGCCGACGATAATTCCTTGGCCAGTTATCGGGAAAGCATCCACTTAGCGTCAAGACACCGAAAAAAACGAAGGCAAAAACCAGCGGGGTGGCCTCTCCGCTAGTCCCTCCGGGATCGGTACTTTCTTTCTTCCGACCGGCGACCGGAGGCCGCCATTGTGCCCGGGCAGACTAATTATGGGACCACGCCGGCCACGGAGCTGTAAAGTCTTGAAGGAAAACCAGTTACCGACGGCGCGCGGTTGGCGAAACTTCACCCGACTTGTCGTGGACCGCCCTTTCCCTATCTGGTCCTCTCTCTCCGTCTGTCTGTGGATCAACGAGGGGAGCGACCTAGAAATATCGATGCAAAGTTACACACTCATTTAATTTAATTTAACACACATCTTCGTTATCTTCGCCCGATTTCCTAATCCATTTGTTTGTCCGCCGCCCTGGCCACCTCTCACTGAAGCTGGCCACTGCGAATTACTTGGAGAACGCCGCTATCTTGCCGGCGCAGTCTGCTATAGATTCAGATCGGGTTGAGGGCCACAGACAGACAGAGAGCGACAGAGAAAGAGAGAGGCACAAGATTTATCACATTAAAATATAGGTCAGTGCGGGCGCTGCGGTCGGGGGGCCAGGGCTACGGTTAACCACCCAGGAATCACCCAGGGCACCGACCGAACGCGACCCAAAACTACCGGCGAATCTGTGGTGGGGAGCGTCAGCCATCGCGCCATTAGGGACGTCGCGGGTTGGCCGTGGCCGTCACTAACGACCGCCTTCAGTCAGTTGATAATCAATTTTGATCAAATTGTTCGTTGCTCCGAATGAATCAGAAGGCTTTTGGCCGCAAAGAACGCTGGCCCTTACAGTCTGCGGGTCCTTGACGTCCTGCCGGTGTACAAAGTACTTTGAGTCACACATTGGGCCTCTGCTGAGGTGCCTCATTTCGAGGTGGTCCCAATTCTTTTTCTGAACCGAAGCGAAGGTTCTCATTTATCGGTTATCTCGGTGTTGTTATCGGAAGTGCCAACATCTAAACCACACCGGATGAAAGGCCCGTGACCGTAATGTCCGGAACCTGAGAATAGCCCCCTCGTAGTGCCGGGTTTGCCTTTCTGCTGCCTCATGCTTTTGCTCGTTACCGTCCTCCATTCTTTTTGTATCTCAGAAACGCCAACCACCAGATTCCGCTGATGTTGCCAGTTCCGGTTGTGTAAGAAAAGGCGGACAAACCTCCGGAATATGCGTGTCAACGCTGCTGCGAGCATGTGGGAGTGACGTGAGACTGAGGCTGACAGGGCTGGCGTGTTTCGGCAACAGCAATTATCCGATCGGGTGGCACCGCTTTCGGTAATGTCTTCCCAAAGCACCTGCCCGACATCAGCGATAATGCCGTGGTTTTGGGGTCTGTCGCTTTCCGAAAGTTTTCCCAAACAAATTCGCACGTTTTTCGCAGCGACGCTTTCGGGTCTATGTCGAAACGCGCCCGAAATGCCCAAACTTTTAACCGTTCATCTTCGGTCGGGGCCACAAAAATGCGTTAAACCCTTTCCGAGGCCCGAGTTTCGGCAAAGTTCGACATTCTCTTCGAGGCGGGCCAAAAATAGCACAACGCGACCGACCGTCGAAAGTAAACCCTCAGTCAGGAGTGTCCTGGGCCGGTTGATTGTTCTGTAACGATCCTTATCGCTTCGCTCAGTTGAAAACTCAAACACAGAACCATCAAACGCGCGGGTAGTAACCGGGAACCGTGTGAATAGAACCCGAGCCTTGCCCGGAGCCGGGTGATTAAAAGTTTGATTAGCTCTTTTGGGGGTTGATTTATTTTGCGTACGTGCAGCGCGTGGCCAATCGTTTGTTTGATGATCGTTTTTCGTTGTTTTTTCTTGTTTCTCACCACGGAGTTCTCATCGGCCTTTCTCCGGCTGGGCACTGATAACGCACGGGGCGCAGGCTGTGCAGATTTATGAGGCCGATGAATTTAATGAGCTCCGTTTTTAGTTTGGCTAGTCGATGACGCGGCGCGCGGACGCGATCGGCCCTCATTAGCATGCTCGAGGGCTTAATGTACACAAACCGACGTGTAAACTCCGGCATTACCGGCGTACCTAACACGAGTTATTGCGTAAAGTGAATAATGTTTGTCTAAATAATTTATTACCGATATTACTCCGTGGATTACACACATCTGGGCGCCTCTTCGATGGACCACTACCAGGAGAGTAATGTAAGGGCTCCGAGCGGGGGCCTTTATGGTCGGATCTAGCATTAAACAACACTTTCCCTCCCCTCAACGCAACTGGCCTAAAGTTCTACTTCTCCAACACTCATTAATCTACTTGCCTCCGCTGGGAAGCTCCGGGAAAAAGAAGGGCACACCTCAACACTCTTGCCCGCTTTTAATTCCGACACCGGATCGTCGGTCCCCAACCGAGTGCGTTGAGGCCGTTCCAAAAACTAGCCCATCAGGGTTTCGGTAAAGGAACATTTGTTTGATTAATTTGCATCCCATTTGGCCATTCTTTGCTCCGTTCTCCGGTCGCTTCGCTCGGTGTGGGGCTTCATTTGTCAGTTTTGCTACAAATTGGTTAAAACTTTAACGACACCACCACCACCACATCTGAAATGCCGGCTGCCGGCTGCCGGCGTTGGGGATTTTCCCCATTTCGCAGTCCAGTGCTTTTCATCACGTTTTCTCTTTCTCTCTTTTGTGGAGTGGAAAATGGAGAATTAGCAAAAAGCTTTTGGTCCGAGCTAAAACCTCCGAGTCGTTGGAATAGTTCTCTCAAGTAATCAGTTGAAATGTTTCATCATCTCCCCACAAAAGGGCCAATCTTATCTAGAAGGCTCTGCAATGTGCAATTTTCCATTCCGTAATAGTGGAATCGGACCCATAAAAGGATGCAGCGTTCGATTCAATCCAGTTCACGATAGAAATTTAATCAAAGAATTGTGTGTAGGGTCCTTAGAAATCGAAGAAAGAACTGAATCTTCAATAGAGTTCAATACATGATTAAAGTTTTATTGAAATCTACAAGTAGATCCATAAGTAGTTGTGCAGTGAAAAAGTGATGAAGTATCAACGTTAACTGCAATTTCTCGCAAATGACACTTCAAAGCCTCCTAGGACCAAAGCCTCACCGTATGAAACTTTGCCCTGAACCGGTTCAACAAAATCACCAGCCCGGAATGCTGTCACTCGCCGCTGGGCTTCGGGCTTTTTACTATCTTCATCCATAAACCATTGCGGCGCTCGAATGATGATGTTCGCGTTTGAACTATTTCCCAGCTAATTATTGGCCCATACCCGGTATCCACCGAATTCCCAGCAAAACTTTGTCACTTTGTCCGGGGCTCCTGGGGCTCGGGGAACATCATAATTATGCTTTTAATTTTGCACTCGTCCACCCGGCCGTCGGCCGCCGGATTCCTGGACTCGGATGATCCGCAGCATAGGTGAAAGCCCAAAACTCGATCACCCGGTCGGAACCGGTCCACGCCGGGGTTCATTAGTCGATTTTTGGGGAGGGAACATAGTTGAAATTAGTTCGATTCTTCCACCTCGCTGACTGTGGTCTCGCCCGGGAGGGACCGGGTTGTTGGGGAGGAAGTAGTAAATTCCGCGCAAATTACCGCAAGAATGTCACTGTGCGCACCTACTGCGTCGGACATCGTCCGGGCTGTATTGAAGGCCAATTCGCTGCCTGGCTGGTGAGGCCGGAAAGGGCATTGCAGGAAGTTGTAATGTCTGCCCATCATTTGGTTCCCTCCTGCAGACTCCTGGAGTAGGTGCGGTTCATAAAACTATTGGCAATATCCGCCCAATTAACCCTGTTTCTGGATGTTTTCGGAACCACGAGGCGTCTAATGAACTTGTTTCCCGCAGAGACCTCCCGAGAGGTCCCCGGGGAACGGTCAAGGGCAGCATCTCGATCGTGATCGGACCGAATTCGTTCGGGCGGCGCCAATCAAATCCATCTTCGAAACGTAGGGCGCCCCCCGAAGAGGTGCAATTATCATTCCTCAGCGCGTGGGGCAACCTCAGACATTGGTGCCAAAACAATCACGACTTTGGTCCCCATTTGCGCCGCTGGCCCCGGCACGCGCTCCACAGATAAGCGGAATCGGGCCAACGGGGCGAAGATGCGGCCGGCAGATACGCGGCCGCAACGTCATCGAAAGTCATGTCAAGAATTGTGTTTTGAATTTGTGTGGAGGTCTCACGAAGTCCCGGCCGCAGGAACCTGGCCCAGAGAGTGCTCATTAATGTTCGGAGCGGAGAAATGCCTTCCTTTTCGTTTTCAGTACCACGACCGTGGGCCGTAATTGTTGTTGTTCGGTTCTTCGGACCTAATGGTTATTGAACGGTCGAGCGAGCGTCCCCCTCGTGTTCCCGGCTTCCGTAGCGAGCGACCTACCTTTTCGGCGTCAATTATGGCCCCCGGCGAACGGACCCGGGACGGAATCGTGTCATTGGGCTGTGAAGGTCGCCCGCGAGAAGAAGACGTTCCGGCGTGGCTTGTGTCTGGGGTCCAGGTGGTCCCCAGAGTGGACCCCAAGTTTGCTGTTACCTCCGGTGTTGGGGGTAATTTTCCTCCAATTGGAGCAACAAATTCAGTTAGAAAGTTTCCCTCGCCAGGACAGAGAGAGGACCTGGGTCTGCTACAAAAATGACCAATTTTCGGTTCGGAACTTCTGGAAAAACCCAACACCACTTGCCACGGCCACGGAGCGAACTGCGAACTTCCTGGGGGCAGACTTGGTGCGCATCGACGGCGCTGTCGTGGCCTCTTTTTCGGTCACGTTTTTCACGTCCCGTGTCGTCGCTCGGTGAAGATCATAAATCAGCCCGGAACATTGGCGAATCACGCGACCCACTTTTGCGCGGCCCGGGAGTTCCGGGACCTATCGAATCGAACTGACTGGCTGGCCTGGCGCCCGGGGGATGCTGCCATTCATTAATCCACGCGAACAACTTCCGACGTCAGCACACGACGTCAGCGTTACATCACATGTGTGTAGGCCCAATCCTCCGTGGTCCGAGGCCATCGTTAGCGGGAACACACCGGGGTTTTGTGGGGCTTTCC
Organism: Anopheles cruzii; assembly: GCF_943734635.1. Taxonomy (NCBI): domain Eukaryota; kingdom Metazoa; phylum Arthropoda; class Insecta; order Diptera; family Culicidae; genus Anopheles; species Anopheles cruzii. Next base: position 917,799 of record NC_069144.1, read on the forward strand.
GGTCTTCGTGACTTCTGGAGGGAGATCGGGTTCGGTGTCTGCGGTTCCGTCGGTTTTGCAGTCATCTTCATAATCAGCAAACTCATCATCGAGTGGATTGGAGGAGTCAAAAGACCTCAAGAGTTACGGCTTAGGCCAATTGTCCAAATGCAGTCTTGGCCCCGCAGTCAAGTATATGTATAATCCAGTCGCCTTAATCCCCGTGGCCCGTGTCCTGTGCCGCTTTTTGGAACTTTCGCGAGAAAGTAACAAGTCGCCAGTCGCCAGCCGCGTCTTCGGAGTGTCATTGAACTCACCACACTCCTCGATTCAATCCTCGATTCTTGTTGTTGTTTTTCGCTTCCTCCATTTTTCAACCTGATCTCTGATCCTCCGAAGCACCACCACGTCGCCACCGCCGCCGTCGTCTTCGGTCCGGGTCGGGTGGACAAGATTCTTTTGCAGAATTGAAGCCCAACGCGAAGAGAAACCCCGCTGATCCCCGGGGTGTTTGAAGCGAAGCATTGCCCGGCCCGGAACCGGGAAAGGATAGGGGAGGAGCGGGGAACCTCTCCACGAGCGCACACACACACGGAGAGGGCCGTGGAAGACAGCTGCATTTTATAGATTAAAAATAACACAACCGACAGAGAGAGCGCTCGGAGGAAGACACACGAGGTGGACCAGAAATAGGGGCAGACTCGGTCGGGTTTGGGCGGTAACTCCAGCGTGGCGCGATTCTGTCACGTAATCCTCACTTACAGGCACCGCAATTGGGCAAGAAATAATATTAAAACTAAGCGTATTGGGCGGTCTTCTAAACGGTGTCTCATTTTTGGATCAATTACCTGGAGCAGCTGCCCGGGACCTTTTAGCAAACCCACTGTGCCGTCGTTGAAAACAGAACCTGAATCGGTGGATTCGCCAACTGACCGGCAGGAGAACGGAGCACACAACGCAAAACGGAACGGCCATCGAAGCCGATAAGCCGATTGGCGATGGTTTTAGCGAATGGACTCCGGGGAGAGCGAGACAGAGAGCACGTTTGGTGAAAGCGGACCGAGCTGGGCCGAGAACAGAACCGGATTACGTAAGGCGCTGGACATCGCGGTGTCCACGGCGCGCGTGTGCGTGTGTTGTGCATGTTAGAGACCGCCATCGGCCATCGTGACTTTTACGGAAACACGTGACTCCCGGTGGTGACTTCTTGGACGTCGGTTTCTTGGCGACGAACATTGCCATCTGTTACGTTCCTGGAAGACCCCAAGGGCCTCGAGGTGCGAGATGTCGCCCCACCGACCGCCCGACAAGGCGCATGGCGAACCCGGGGAAGAAATTAGATACATTTCCACAAATGGCTATCGGCGCGTCACCATCGATGCCCGGAGACACCACCGGAGAGGCCATCTTTCGCAACTCGGGTGGCATTCCGCGTTGCGCCACGGCACACAACTCGCCTCGCAGCAGCTGAGTCAACCTTCTATGGCCCCGAGTTCTCCAAGGAATGCATCCGTCGGGGAGCAAATAGAAGGGTGCAGACAGCACAAGCTACAGCACAGTCCAGCATCGGCTATCGGGGACCGACAACGGCCCCCGAGAACTCCACATCACACCCACCCGAGGAGCCGAGGGGAGAGACATTTCTGCATTAAAAAGACGATCAGCGCGACTGTCGCGACATTTATCTTTTTCGTACCACACCGTCCGCCCGCCGTCGTTCGCCGTCTGTCCCTCGCCCTCGGGGGGAGGTAGTTTTCAGTGCGGGTCAATACTTTTTCGCCTTCTTTCTCCCCTCGCTGCGCTGCAGTTCTGGGATACCGAGGGGTCTCGTGCGGGTCGCGGATCGTCCTACGGTCCCCCCTGGTCCGGAGCCGGAAGAACCAGTTTGAGTATCTAGCAGTTGTAAATCATGTTCACGCACTGCCAAAAAACACGGTCTTCACCGTGTGCCGTGCCCGTCGCCCGTGGTCTCTCCGGAGCGCCGTGTGGACCAAAGTTGGTGCAAAAGAGGTCATTGGATTTTACGGTTCTTCCCGACGACGGCCTACGTACGTACGGAGGTTTTGGGAGATAACACCCGGCCGCCGACGGGAATGCGCGGGAAGTGGCCGGCTCAGAAGCTCTCGTTGGGTGATGTTGAAAATGCAAAAATTGGAGTTATACAGTCAATGAGTATAGGGATTTATCAGGACAACCGGAAGGTTCTGTTCATTTTTTGGTATTTTCATAAGTAACTCCAATTCAATATCAATTCATTGTGCGGCCACAAAGAGTCTCAACCATTCCAATTTTCAAACCCTAATTTATGTGGCATAGTCCGAATGTGGTCTAAAGCGGTTGAACTGAACTGAACGAAGCCTTTGCACAACCTCCAACGCTATCTACAATAAGTGTTTGTATTAATTGAAAATGATCGCCCAAACGACGATCTAACTATAGTAATTGTCAACTTTCGCATTACACTGCTTCTTGATAGGAAAAAATACAGTTTAGGCAAAGAAAAGGATTTAAAAGGACTCCGCTTCACCAGAACCAACAATAAAACGTTGATTTGCTGACTTCATAAGTAGTCGTCGACACCGATAATGGATATAGACTTCCAAATGAAGTGGTAACGTCAGAAAACAAAGCAAAAATCCACAAACTCATTTTGAATGATCGAAAAGTGAAGTTGCTTCAGTTAGCTAACATTGTAACAAGATCAAAAGAACGTGTTGGCTTTACACCGCATGAGCATTTGAATATGAGAAAGCTCTGCTCAAAAGTGGCTGTCGCGTTTGCTCGCTGTTGACCAAAACAAGAACGTGTTGATGATTCTGAGCAGTGTTTGGCCATTGTTGCGTAAAAACGGATATCACATCGGTACTTCCTAGCCGCCTGCACCAGCGCACCTAGCGGAATGACTAGAAACTATAGCTAGAAAGACGCACGCACATCTAGTATCCTTAGAGTAGATGTAAAAGCGAAAAAGAAATGACCGTTGGCGACAGACAGTGGAGAAGGAAAGACTTATAATTTTTGAGCTCCTCATCACATATTACGGTATAATAAAAGAGGTTCTGAAAAAAAGGTTTTTCGTTTGTCGCTAACTCAAGAGTGCATAAATTTAGCAGCCATATTAAACGTAACAAACCGGAATTATTAGTCGTTCTACAACAGTGGCATTGGCTCAGGGCTCGGGACTTTTCAGCCCATGTGTTACATTGCATGTTAGTCTTGGTTAGAACCTCCCAAGATATTAAGAAAAAGGAACTGAACCCAAACAATCTGGTTAAAAGTAGAAGTAGTCGGGATAGATTGTGGACTAAGCTGAAAGCCCTAAATTGCTACTACTTTAGAACATATCTGACTTTTTAAAAATATTGCCAAGTCTGCTTAGAGCACGGTTAGCAAGAACGTTTCAATGGAAGATATCGCCTTGGAAGTAAGTGGGCCGCTAGCCAAGAAAATCACTCTCGAAGGTCATTTAAATGTAACCGATTGTGTATTTACACATTTCTTTTAATTAACAAAATTAACAAACCGCCTTCTTAACGAACCGTGTACAACACAAATTGGAAAGCTTGGTCTTCAGTGCTTGTTGTGGCCAGTGGATTCGGTTGGTCCCAAAGATTGGTCCCATTTCGTTTAAAAGAACAAAGCGTGAGCATCTTTTCAATGGCCCGTTACGCGCCCGTGTTTATGATGCCTGTTTCAAGTATACGGACCCGGATTGTGGGGACGATTTTCCCGAGTTTTCCATGCAAATGAATCGGTGGCCGTTCCCTCTCAGGGCGTTTTGTTTTTGATAATTAAAACTGAAGCCCGCGTCGGCCAATCTTGTGGTGGACCAAAAACAAACAATGGGCCGCGCCACGTCGCGTCACCAAATTATGCTTATTAAGTCCGTTCCATTAGTGTGCGAAGCGCGCGTGTATTGCGTAACGCATTGCGGGGCTTGGAGCGCGGCAGTGGTGACGTGTCCAGGGTCACGATTCACGTCTGAGAACTTCCCGTTCATCTCCGATCCGTTAGCTCGCTGGTCGGAAGTGACCCAATCCGCGATCCGCGACCGCTCATTGGACGGAAGTGAGTCGCCCGCTTCGCTGATGGTCACGAGTTCCATTCGGAGGGCGGCGCCGGAGGATCATCACGTGGTGTGTGTGTGTGTGTGTGGACACCACGCAAGAACCATTCACGTGCCCCTCGCGGGTCGCTTTTCTCACGGATTCGGAAAAACGGTTTGGGAAAGTTCCGATCGCGGGCTGGTGCTGGGAACACTCCCAGGTCGAACCCAAAAGCGGAGTATCATTACGACCACCTCGCAGCCGTTTATTGAAACAATTATTGATTTATTTACTGCCGACAGAGGGCCAACAGGGCCACCTCGTGGTGGGGAGGTGGTCCCAAGCCGGACCATCCCCGGCGCGATCGATCACGAGCCCCCGGTCGGTCCATTTGGGTCGATAATTGATCAAAGTGAAACACACCGAGAACCCGGGTATCCGTCCCGGGAAGTCACTCCACTCTCCGCGCGTAACTGGAGCGGATGTGGCCGGCTGTAATTCACCCGCAGTGCAATTCCAGGGCGCCGGTCGACCACCACCGACGGCGAGCATAACTGTCAATAAATGATCGGCATTTTTGTCGGACGGGCCGGCCCGACGATTGGACGACCTCCGTCCCGTCCCGATCGGTTGGCGATTAATTTACTACCCCAAAACCGACATCCGGAGCGTGAGTGCCTGTCGGAGAGGGATGTTAGAGGGCTAAGCAGGTTTGTGTGCGCCGGGGTTGCGGTCAACAACTTGGCCGGAATGCCTTCTTGAGTCATGCTTGAACTATTCGCTTCACCATTTGCACAAACATCCCTCGCATTCCCTCGCTCTGGGGTGTCACCCTGTAACTTCCTTCTTTGGTCTAGGCAATCCACACCCGACGACTCGGCTCGGCTCGACTCGGCGTGTTGGCGGTGGCGTTGGAGATGGCAAAGGTCGCGCGAAACAATTTTTATTGTTTTGTTTGTCGTCCGGGCGGGTGTCGTTCCGCGCGTCCGCCTTGGGAATCAGTTTGCTGCCGATTCGCTCCGATATGCGTGATTAGAGGCGCACGCGGCCGGGGCGAATAATTTACGGGCACGTTCTCGCGATCGGATGTTGCTGCGGCGGTGCTCAGTGTTGCGGAAGGAACGACACTCGAGGATGGGGATTCTAGGAAAATCTCCCAGATCGGTTAGCGACCGAACGCGAACTGCTTTATGTTGCGGTCTGTTGGGTTGTTTTGAATTTGTTTATATTTGTTGCTCGGAACGGTCGGCCGATTTAATGCTCTAGTTGATGCTTGTTTACAATCGTCATTAGAATTGGCTGCCGCATTGATCATCTTTCGAGATTGTTTCCGGCTTTTTAGGGGCAAAGATGTAATGACAGGGTGGAGACTTACTGGGGTGTTCAATAAGTTTTGCCGTTCAATCAAGTATCGTGCAGCGATTGATTTTTATTTATTTATTTGAATGTTGAAAGTAAATAAGGACTCTTCGCCTTCAATTGGTACAGTAAAAAGATGGGTTGTTAAATTTAAACGTGGTCGTGCAAACCTTGAAGATGATCCACGTCAAGGACGCCAAAACAGTAGCAAGACCTCAAATAGTAAGAAAAATACAGGATATCGTATTGGAAAATCGTCGAATCGACGAAAAATCGACTGAAAGAGATTTAGTACAAGGCTTAAGCATCTCATTGAGTAGTGTAACCAATATTTTGACTGAAGTACTGAGTTTTTGTAGATAAAGTGGATTTTGAGTGGATGAGACTTGAACTATGATCCTGACTCAAAACAAGCGGGGAAAAGATTGGTGTGAACCTGGTTCTTCGGTTCCGAAACGAGTTCGTGTCCAGAAATCGACCAAGAAAGTGTTGGCATCAGTTTTTTAAGGTGCGAAAGGAACTTTGTTTGTGGACTTTAAAAAATTCATGCGTGGAAAGCATTTTTCTTCAAATGATGAGGTCATAATGAGGCTGTGGAAGCGTATTTTGAAGCCCTTCTAGATGATTCCATCCCTCTTCAGGGATGGAATGTATAATAATGAATAATAATGTGTATTTCAAACCATATAGTTGTGTTTTTCTTATCGAGGCTCCGAATTTATTGAACAACCTAGTATATTAAAAACATTCCAATTTTGGACACATTTTGGCTCAAAATTAATGGTTTCGTTCTTTTGAAAACTTTTCACATTGTGGTGATGTTCGTTAGTTGTTCGAATTGCAATTCGCCAGAACTAGAACTTCTAAACACGCCACATACCGGAAGCGCACATCCGTGGCCACCGTCGGTCGGTGACTTTCTTCCGGTCGGCTGCGAACCGTAATTTAGTAAATGCTTCGTTTTTAATCATTTTCTCATCGTTTCAAACATTTTTCTCCCCCAGAAACCGTTGGCATCGTTGCCCCGTCGGTCGGTGGCGTTGTTGGCATAGCCACAGGTACGAAGAGCGACAATCAGAGCGAAAATCAGAGTGCCAGCGCCATCGCAGGACCGCCGCAGAAGCTCACCCACAACGACGACGGCGACGGCGTTGACGCAGACCACGGCCACGGTGCGTCGGTGGCCAGCCGCGGCAAGAGCATGGACTCGATGAATAATGTAGTGACGACGACCACCACAGTGACCGCCATTGCCAGCACCGTGCATCAGCTCGTACCCGCCACCGTGACCCCCGCGCCACAGCACCCCACAGCAGCAGCTTCAGTAGCGATTGGTGGCAAAGTAGCGCCACCGGCATTCTCACGACTACCACCGGATGGGCATGAGTTCCCGCCGAACTTCAGCGAACCTTCCGCTATCAACTCCTCCGCGACCCCCGGGGGGCCTCCCGTCAGCGCCACCGGCCCCGCTCCCGTCCCGCCACCCGGAGCCGCGATGACCATCATGAACGGCGGTGGCATGACGGGCGCAGCACCGGCCAAATCGAACGACAAACATTCCAGGTGAGTGCGAATCGGGGTCCGCACCGGAAGTCTGGACTTAATAGCCAGCTGAAGGACTCCATGCGAGTGCCAGGACGCTTTGTGTGTTCGTCCCAGATTTATTACAAAATTAAAGCACAAAAGCAAAGGGCCACGCAGCCAGTGCTTCGAAGGCAATAAGCCAGCGGACGATTTATGAGGTGCTTCAAGCGAGTTTACTCATTTTTTAACTCTTGTAGCCATTTATTTCAACAATCGCTATATATTTCTATTTTTCATCCATTCCTTTGCGGTTTGTTGTTAATTTAAAATGCTCAATCGATTCTATTCAAGTTTTTCTGCTTTTCTGTACCTTTTAGTTCTGTTTCTTATCATTTGTTAGTTGTTTCGTTTTGTCTATTCGTTTTTTAGTCAATTTTGTTTGATATCTTTTGATCTTCATCACTTTTGATTAACACCTTTGAGTGATTTGATGACTTGTTTTGATATTTTTCTGTTGAAATATCTTTTGATTATTTGTTTTGTTTTGTCTACATGTTTGTTTCTGTTAATACGCGAGTTGATAAGTCTTCTTTACTCTCTTCTTCTGATGTTGGGCTCTTTATCACCTTCAAATGATATCTCCGAAGCTCTTCTAATGATCTTTTCTTTCTCTCTCTCTCTCTCTTCCGGATCCAGTTTCAACGACGATTTGCCCGATCTACCGAAAAGCCACCCACCGACGGTGCCCCGGAAGGCAGCACTGCCCCCTCCGAAGGTCAATGGCACCCTAGAGTCCCCTGGCGCACAGGACAGCTACCGCAAACCGCCTCCCTTCCCGACGCGCAGTTCCTCGATCGCCGAATCGATGCTCAGCCGCAAGGACTACCAGGCGCTCCAGGCCAGCACCGGAGGGGACGGGGCACAGTTCCGACGCCGCTCGGTCGATGTCCCCGAGCACCCACACACTAAACCCCCGGCACCCCCCGGTGGCCGGGTGTCGCTACTGGGCTCAAACTGGCGCAAGGACGAGAAGTCGGAGAGGAGCGTCCGGGATAAGATCGCCATGTTCTCGTCGGCGGCGGCGGCCGACGGTGGCGAAGCGCCCCTCCTACCAGCCCCGGCCCCCGGCCCCGGCATGATGCTGGGCGGTGGCCGGAAGTTTAGCAAAGATTTCACCAAAAGCTCGGAGAACCTGCTCGGCGGTGGCGCTGGGTCGGGCCCGAAGCGATCGTCGGTCGTGGAGGCGATTGAGACGTACGCGACGCTCCGGAAGAAGGCGCACAGCGTGGAGAACCTGGACGAGGTGGACAAGGCCTCGGTCATGCACGGCGGCAGCCAGCGGATGCTGGCGACGGAGCCGACGCCAAAGTTCAGCCTCGAGACCTCGAAGCCCGTCGTGCTGGGGAAGGCGTACAGCGTGGAGAACCTCAACCCGCACCAGCACCCGCAGCCGAAAAAGTTCGGATTCGAAAAGGCGGCCGACGTGCCGGACATGGGCAAGGTCCTCGCGCGGACTATCAGCTTCTCGGGGTACTCGAACGGCGGGCCTCCGTCCAGCGGCAGCCCGGGAACGGGCGATGAGCGCTGGAAGTCATCCATCTCCAGTCTGCTGGAGCAGCGCAAGAAGTCGATGTCGAAGCTCCGCGGGTTGGTCATTCCGGAGAAGGTGCCCGAGGCGGAGGTACTGGCCGACTCGCGCATCCTCGGGCTGCCGATCATCAAGAGCAAGGACTCGGAGATCATCCTCTCGTCGGGCGTCCTGCCCAAGGACAGTTTGCCGGCACCGCCGCTGCCACTGTCCTATGGCCGCCGGACCAGCACGCTGCCGACGCCCTCCAAGTCCAGTCTGAACTCACTGGCCAAGGCTCCGGACTCGGCGATCCTTGGACCGATCCCCTACAAGCCACGCTCCAACTCGCTGGTGCCGTCCGACAGCAAGCATTCCGAGTCGGAGGAGTCGGAATCGACGCCGGTCAGCAGCTTCCGGAAGCCGCTGCCACCGATGCCACCGGCCAAACCGCCCCGCACTTCGCTGGTGTACCCGCCACCGAAGGGGGGCTCGATGGACTGTCTGCGCAGCACGGAGGACGAGAGTGGCGACGAGGCCGACGACAGTGACTCGGTGCTGAGCTCGCGGGTCTCTTCGCCCCCGGTGTCTCCGGTGGCCCCGGCCGCTCCGGTCGAGAAGTACGCCCTGACGCGTACCCTCAGTTCGGAGACGAACACTTCGATCACGAGTTCCAACTCTTCGACGCTCACCACGAGCTCGGCCGGATCGCAGGCCAGCTGCAGCTCGGTCGGCAGCACTCCGCCCACCGTCGACCTGAGCCGGAAGCTCTCGAAGTCGTCCTCCTCCACTTCCGAGGCCACGATGAACCGCAAGAACGTGCTGGCGTCGGCCAAGTGTCGCAGCGGACGTGGCGGCGAATTGCTGAAGATCGGGGCCGGTGGCGCCGAGACGGACCAGAAGGCGAAGGGCCGGTACGAGGATGGTGACAGCACGGATGGATACGAGGAAGAGGAACGCCGCAAGGTCTCCAAGTCCAAGACACGGGGCACGAACGGCGGGGTGGCGCAGAACGGGAAACCCGGAGGCGATTTACCGCCCGCCAAGGAACTGACCCACTACAAGGTGGTGGACGCTCCGACCGCCAACAGCCTCGTCGACAAGGTTATCAAGGTCGCGGCGTACGTCGAGGTTGTGTCCGATCTGGACGATAACGCTTCGGAGGTCATCGAGGAGCTGGTTCTGCCACCGAAGAAGGAGAAACCACTGGCGGCCCCTGCGCCGGCTCCGGCTCCAGTCCCGGACAAGAAGTCCTCTCGCTCGCAGTCGGTTACGGGCGATGCGCCGATGTCGGACCTCGCCAAGTGGGTGCGCCACGAAGCGGCCCGGACAACACACAGCAAGGAGGCGGACGCGAAGGTGCCGAGTGTGCCGAGGTTCGGCACCACGGTTGCGCCGGTCCCCGTCAAGCGGGAGCTTCGGTCGTCGGTCGAAACGAAGAAGCTGAATCTGGCCGAGATCCGCAAATCGTTCGAGTCGAAGTCGGCCAACAGTACGGTCATCCCGGCACCGGTCAAGCAGTCGACGCCTCCAAAGGAGCCCCAGGTTCAGCCACCGGTTGCTATCGTCGCCGTCACTGCCGTCGCCGCCACGGCCACCGCCAACGGGGTCACGCCAAAAAGTCAGACCGCTAGCGGGCACGATCGGTTCTCGTCCTGGGACTCGCTCGCCTCCTCGTCGTCCGGTGTGTCCTCCCTGCAGACGGGCGCCCAGAACTGCTCCGGGTCCTCGCAAACCCTACAGAGCACTCCGTCCGACTACGGAAGCTTCTCGTCGCTCGGCAGCAGCCACAGCTTGATGACGCCCCAGGACCTGCAGCTCATCATCGAGGAAGCGGACCCACCGCTGGCCACGCCCGACGCGTTCGTCGTGGTGCTGCAGCGCGAAACGCCCGAGAGCAGCATCGGCATCACGCTGGCCGGCGGTTCCGATTACGAAGCGAAAGAGATCACGGTGAGTGAAATATTCCCCGTGAAATGTTTCAACCGCAGTGACTGAACGTTTCTCGCTTCTTTCTTCGCCGCAGATCCACAAAATTCTCACCAACTCACCGGCGGAGAAGGACGGCCGGCTTCGGAAGGGCGATCGGATCCTGTCGATCAATGGGCTCAGCATGCGCGGCCTAACGCACCGCGAGTCTCTCAGTGTACTTAAGGTAAGACGCAGCCCAATCGGTTCGTGTCCCGGCTAATCGGAAATGTTTCACACAACACGCTGCTTTCAGACGCCGCGGCCCGAAGTTTTGATGGTGATCACGCGATCGAAGTCGCTCGTCGTCGCAAAGCTGAAGCGGCCGTCGATGGGTTCGCTCAGCTCGCTGGCGGAGAAGAGCGAACTCGGCCAGACGGAACTGAACCTGAAGATCCAGCACAAAGCGTCCCGCTCGCTCGATCTTGACCATCTGGATGTGGCGTCCAACGAAGGTAAGTGGGGAGAGAGAGATAGCGAGAGAAAGTGAAGAAAATTAACCCGTCATCGCCTACTTTCTTTTTCGCATTCGCCAAAACGCAGCCGAGAGCGTGTTCGACGGGACGACGGGGTCAGAGGACGGGCTGCTGTCGACGGACGGCGGCGGCGGTGGCGGACACTCTCCGTCCCACTCTCTCGCGCGCACAGTCGCTCCGATGGCGGGCGAACTTCCGGACGGTTCCGGTCGCGTCGTGGACGTGCTGAAAGACGGTGCCGGGCTCGGATTTTCGATCGAAGGCGGCTTCGACTCGCCGGCCGGCAACAAGCCGCTGGTGATCAAGAAAATCTTCATGGGTGAGTCACGGGCCCTCGTTACGGGTATTCCGGGTGCCAATTTATCGATTCATAATCATCTTTCGCTTCTTTAAAGGTGGTGCCGCGGAAAAGTCAGGCGTGCTGCGTGCCGGTGAAGAGATTGTTGCCATTAATGCCGTTTCGATCGCACAGATGACGCGGATACAGGTGTGGAACATGATGAAGAAGCTGCCGAACGGTAGTGTGCGGCTTACGCTGAAGTAAACACGGCCCTAACAACAGCACAGGGGACTGTTGGACCGGGTCTACACAATATTGACACGCGAGCGATCATATTTACCTTTATTTTATTTGTAAACTTTCGCCAACGTTTTGTTATGTTGATCCGTTTTTTTTTTATTATCAGAAGTCCCAACGGGGACAGACTGTACAGATTCGGTGGCGAAACAATGGTTTGATTCTTTCCTTTTACGCGTTGCTGTGGCCACGCCACAACCTCCTGGATTTGCTTGCTCACAAATGCATTTAATGTTTTGTTGTTTGGGCATCATTTTGAGCACGGACACTCTACGTGGCAGGCAATCGGTTCCGGATCCGATCGGAACACAGCAGCAGCAGCAGCAGCAACAATCGAACACGTCGACTTGAAAAGTAGAGACAAGTCTAAGATCGTTTGTAGTAACATCAAGGCGCCCCAACTAAACTAAGTAAGCAAACTAACCCATAACGCACGGTTCCTTCAGATCCAGATCGAAGCAGACTCTCGGCGATCGGCAGCAGCACCAGCGCAGCTGCTGCTGCCGGTGCACCGGTATCGGTAATGTTAACTTCTTTTAAAACATGTAAATTGGATTAAGCAAACGAGAATAAAAGGAAGCACGGTGAAATGTCTGGAACGTGGCGAGATTAAGGCGTAAAGCGTCGCCGGCACGCGAGTAACTCCAGAAGTGATCATAACCTAACACCGCCCCAGACGCCACCTTGTCAAGGCTGTAAATTTCTTGCCCGAGCGATGCTGCGGAACACAGACCGCCGCGGACCGGTGGCGGCGACCAGGCGAAGCGTAGTTTTTATTCGGTTTTATGTTGCTTTTTAAAACACAACAAATGAGCGGTCTGAGACGATTGAGGAGGGCGAAAAAAAACAACGCGCTAAGAGTATATTACTATCATTATTATTATCTTTTATCGTAATTATATTATGCGTATCATATTATTATTCTATTTGTAGATACTTTATTATCCCATTCAATAAAGGAAAAACAGTTATAATTATTAAAACTCGCAATGACCCCGTAACCCCTGTAGAGTGGTCAGCAGGTTTGTTTCGAATGTGCGACACTCATTGTAATTGAAAGACCCCACGATTTGGCACCGAAAAAGTTTGCTGAAAAAGTTTGTTTGCGGCGTATTTAGTTGCACTCGCTGCAACCGAAACAGAATGCCTTCCTCGGGAGAGGTCCCGGAACGGCGCGTGCAATGTTTGTCCGTAAGTGTTATTATCGTTGCTTTATTCTTTGTCCATTCCCTCGTCCTAGTCTCGTTAACGAAAAGCGCTTTGAGAAGCTGGACACGACCAGCCAACGTCTTGGGAATCTGCCAAATATCCCATTTTCGGCTTGGCGTTTTTATTTCCCACGCTCAACCCGACCTGGACCCGTTTTAATTGCTTACGGCGCATAATGGAGAAACCGATGGAAATTATTTTCCCAACACGAGGCGAAATGAAAACGCGAAAAGCTCTTAGCGGCCAACGCCATGAGCGAATGAAATTAAGATGCATAAAATATCAACACCGCTCCGAAGTGCAGATTCAAATGATGATACCGAAATGGACCGAAATGCAATTCAAATGGAACTAATGCGATCTAGCTTGAGGGACATCCGACACGCGGCGAAAGGGCGAGCGAGAGAACTAGTGCCCTCGACGATAGTGGGACCGCCGAGCACTCTTCTAACTTTGGCGCTATCAAATAACTCTTTCGCAGCATGCGCTCCTGTTACTTTGGCTGAGTTTTGGACATGACATGACAGCGCACGATTGCAATCGGAACGGCGGAAATGGCGCATTCCAGACGCCTCTAGTTCCTCCGGTTTTTAGTGTTTCCGTCTTAAGACCCTCGGCCTGTGTTTCTTTCGATAGATTTTCTCTCAAAACCGCAAAAGCTGTCGTTCTTTATTAAATAAATTTTAAGAAAAGTAAATAAAACTATGTTTCTATATTCCCGCTGTAATTGGAAAGAAATTGGCCACCTGAAAGTAAATTGGGGTGAGGAAAGTAAGGTAAGACTCGTAGAAAATCAATTTCCGTCGGAAGCTTCAGGGAAAACATTTTGGAAAACGCTTTTCGCGCTTTTCTTCTCGATCTGGCGCAGAGGTCCTCGCATGCTGCGCCACTTCTTAGCTATTCCAGTGTCTTGGGCGGTTTCCGTAACACGCTGCCAACGTGTGGTCATTTTTTAAATCGTAAAAATCCGCTCCGAAAATTTGTCAAAACTTGGCCGTCCGCAATTTTACTAGGAGAGCAGGAGCGACTGGTAGGTAGCATTGCACACAAGTCACTGGTGCTACCTACCAGTCGCTCCTGCTCCCCTAGTAGAATTTCGGATTTTCGGGATTCGGATTATTTCGGATTCGGGAAAAAAGAAATCCATTATTTTTGGGTCAAATTCGAAACTTTATTTAAGATGCTTTTCATTGTCCGATTTGCATAAAAAATGCACCATTTTGTTGGAAAATTCGTTGCCTTTTTAAAAGTAGCTTCATAATGCCTCTCTTGTAGAGGTCTTGGTCATTATCGGCGAAAAACTATAAAAATCTATTTTATTGATTTCATTTTATTATTTTTTTGGCGATTCGTGTGCGGCATTGTGTTGTTCTGATGGACATTTTGTTTCCATATTGTGACCGCTATTGTTTCCAATGCATGGCCACAGTAGCACTGAGTCCCTGATGAGCCTCCTCTCTCTTTATGATCAGTGCTGAAACGGGAACAACAACCAATTCTTTATCAATTAGCAATCAATCAAACTCTGGCACGTGTTTGTTACAAGAATCGGAGTATCGGAATGTAATTTATGCTCAGCACGAGGATCGCCAATCGGACACAACTATCGCTCTTCTCGCCGGCAGATGGTCGTATTGCTTTTTCGTACACTCCTTTTCCTTTCCTCCGGCTGCTGCTCCTGGGTGTTAGGAGCCACCGGGCGAAACCGAAACCGCCACCACACACGCACGCACAAACACATATATCAATCAGCGCCGGATCTGCCGGATGCGACAGATGCTGAAAGCTGTTGGGGCTTTGTTATGGAGCTTTTTTCCCCAGCCCAGCCGCCATCGACGATTCCATTTTCCATATTTTAAACAAACACATCGGCCAGGATGCTAAGGCAGGATTCGGCGGACGGACGGTGTCCTCGGGGCACGCACGGATGGACGTCGTGTTTGTTCGCCAAAATGTCACCACTCGGCCGCGAACGACACACCGCCAGGGCAAACAAACATAATTAGTGCGCGTGGCGCGACATGTGATGGAAATTTATGGCCCACTTCCGCCGCGGGCCTCGCACTTCCTGCCATCGCCGTGTCATCATAACAATTGGCAGTAATGAGTTTCTTTTTTCGCTATTTTTATTCCATTGCAACAACGGTCGTCAACGCATCAATTGATCATCACGTTTCTGTTGGCCGGCCTTTCTTGGAGCGTTAAAAATGGTTAAAAATTACATTATCATTAAAAACATAATCCACAAAACGTGGCGTGTACCGTGGATCCCGAACATTCAATAAATTAAATTATCCGAACACGAACACTTCGAAACGAGTCTTTCGGAAATGAAGAGATTGATCGGTTTGGCTGAAAGGTTTTATTTGGGTTAATTGAAATCGAACCATCGGTGGGCTTATTTTGAAACAAAAGCACGTAAACTATTGATGTGGAAAACAATCAATTAAATGATGGAAAGTGCTCCCCACATGTTGGGTTTGATTAGGGACTCGATGTTTGTTTTTACCTGGAATTCATTATCGCTCCCGGAGGACACTAACCTCCAACCAACCAACGTGCTGTAAAAGCTGCAAAAGAATTTTAATCAAAGGAGTCCGTAGATCGAAACATTAAAAACAAATATGATTCCTTAATACAAACCCGTTCCTGGCTTTTCGCCGGCGGAAAGGCGGAGCGCCGTCCGAAAACTGTGTTCAACTCTAATCCAATCCCAACGGATGGCCCCACGGATGATGGATACAAATTAAATTTGTCTGACAACGCAATTTATAAACATTTCGTTCCCGGCATCAATTTGTTTTCATACCTTCCCGGCCCGGCCCGAAGGTGAAACGGTTGACGGTTGACGGTTCGTCGGTCTGCACACTTCGCTCCTGCCACAAAAGGCGGACAGCGGGAAAGGCGCGTCTGGATTGTGCGGCGAGATGTCCGGCTGATTAGACGCCGGGGGAGATTCCGGGCGCAATTCCACGATTCCAGAAGCGAGCAGCAATAATATTAATATTAATTTCCATTCCGTCACGGGCACACGGGGGCCGCCCCATCTTGATAAGGCGATCCGCCACTCTGGATCCGATTCGGTCCGGGGTCGGGTTTTTAATTTTTCCCCTTTTCCATTTCACGACCGCGTGGCATTAAAATGGGCACCTCGATTTCCATATCGAGCTGACCGGTCCTGGTCCGTCCGTCCGGTCCTGACCCTGACGACGATCGATCGGACAGCGGCGGCGGCGGTTTGCGTAATGATAACTTTATGACAAAACAATGCACCGCTGACAGTCAAGTCCGCGGAATCTGCCGCAAAGACCCCGCGTAATTGGTAACGGAGCCGCAACGCACCAGACGGCAGGAGCGACCGATAACCGATAAGTCTCCGACTGGCTGGTCCGTACTGTCCGCTGTCCGCCTGTCTTCCTGGCGGGCGGAAAACACAGACACAGCGACGTGGTATGTAAATTGAAACTGACAACCGCCGGCGAGGTTGCCGGCCAGAACAGCAAACAGCAACTTCCAGAGATCGTCGCGCCTCGTCTTCTTCTTGGGACCGGGGGGAGGGATCGAAAGGGTGAACGTCTGGCTCGCGATGAAGGCCGGGGGGCCAAGCTGGGTTGGGGCCAAGCTTTAAACAGGGAACTGAACGATACTTTTATATCCTCAAGTCAAGGCAATATTATACAGTTCTGGAGTTCCGCTCGCAGGAACTTAGGAACAAGGTGCATATGTTGATAAAAACGGCGGCTCTGGCCAACGTATGTTCTCCTGTGATTTGTGGCCTCTAGAAACTCTCCGCTTTGAGGCTAACTTTGAGGTCGCACGAAACTTTACCAGCGCACGAAACTGTTGGCGAATAAATTTTGTACTTTTCATCCAATTTAAGTCATCGACTCGAGTTCCTTTCGGAATAAGGGCCACAACAGCAAGCGGAATGTACACCCCGGACCGACGGTGGACCGAGGAAGAAGGCAGGAAACGGTAATCCGCCGACATAGTTTCGCTTCGAATGTTACTTTGCCGTCCCCGCCAGGATCCCTGAGCTCCACCCTGGGCGCGCGCAAGTCATGTCGCACTCGGAGGACAAACATAAAACTCACGGACGGACGGACGGACGGGGACGACAGAAAAAAGCGCTGGAAAACCTGGTCGCCGACCAAGGTTCGCGTGTGTTTGGTACATGTCCACCGCAGCCGCAGCCGCAGCCTTCACCGAGCGCGGCCCAAAGTGTCGAACAATGGGGTAAACCCCCGCCGGGAAGACCAGGACCATGGGTCCTCGGTGGAGGGGACGGGTGGCATCGAACACACCCTCCGGCCAATAAAGCGCTTACGACGTTTACGAGACAATAATTCGAACTCCAAAACAGAAGCATCTTCCTGTCCGCTGCCTGGTGGCCAGCGAAAGGACACACATTTCATGTTCAGCAGCATTTTATGGCGGAAGGCGACCGGACCGGAGGGATTGAGGTTGGGGCCGATGTCCCGGTCAGCAAACAATGGAGTTTTATTATTTTCATTTCGTTTCGGGTTTCGGGTGATCACAAATAATTGGTCACCGGGAGGCTCTGTCCCGGGGCCACGGTCGGAGACAATGTTTCACTTATGCTCGCTGCACCACCAACGATATGAATTAATAAATGGAGCATAGCTTTGGGGTTTTTGAATCAAAAAATTACAGAAAATTTACAAAATTCGGCCACAGAAGCTAAGTTCTGTGTCCGCCCGTTGTCAAGAATCGAGAATCCCATCCTATGGCACGGAAAGCATTCGGGCGGGAAAATGGGAAAATCCACGCGACCACGGAACAATGGAACCGACGTTTTCTGTCTCTATTTCCTACACGCGATACGATAAATAGCGACGATTCCATTGCCGTGGCCATTGAAATGCCATTGCGCTGCGGAATGATATTCTATGAATTCCGAATACCGTGTGCCAACGTTCCGGAGTTCCGTGCAAAGCTTTTTCGGGAAATACGCTCCACAGGAATGGCGCCATTCGGGATGGGGTTCTGCAGACGATCGATTTTTTAAACCCACGGCCATAACCATAATTAAATTGTTTTCATCGTTTTACGATCGTCCGCTGAGCACAACAACAAGCCAATCAACCGAAAGGAACGTTCTTGAAGCCTGTGTTTACTTTACTGGACACTTTCGTTCGGAGCAAAATTAATATCCTCCACATATCTGAAGGACCATAAAGCAAAAGATAGCTCCACAGCGCATCGTTCGCCAGTGTTTACAGAGAGAGCTTGGGGCCACAAGATGGATTGGGCCAATATGTTCCCTTCCTTCGAGTGCATTAGATTGAAGTGGCGAACGCATTTTCCCCCCGAGATTGCCACTCAAGATGGGACGGAGAGAAATGGGACATTTCCAAACAGCGCCAGAAAGTACCTTCAACTTACCCTCCTCCTTTGTGACCCACCAATGAGTTGTGGAAACTCTGGTGGATGAATTTAAAATTAATTCCGTTTGCAAAGTACTCACCCGACAGCTCGGTTCCATCCAACGTTTAATAAACCGCCTTCGACGTCTCAGAAGGAGGTTGACGCCCGAAAAGATGCTGACTTCACCGAAAATTCTCACCAAATTAAGGTGCCATTTTCGTTGTCATCGGCACCAGTCCCGGATCCCGGTCGTGTGGCCAAAAAAGCGCAAGTCATTAATCAACCCATCGCCCGCCTTAACAGAGAGAACCCGAACGGGGTTTCGATGGGCTGACTGATTGATACTTGAACCGACCGACGACTCACGGCGGCGTCACAGCGCGGCGTGTCAGGATCCTGGGGATCCTTGGGAAACCCACCGGCGACCGCAAGGGTTCGGAATTTTTCGGGGGGTCGGTCCTGCGTTACTTCAGAAAGCCACCGATCGATGCGTCAAGCGTAATTGCATTTCACGTGGACGTATTTTAACACCGAAGGACACCGGTTGGGAACTGAAACACGTCACACTGCCAAAGGGAAAGGACACATTGCGGTTCCATTAACATTCTAAACGGAGCACGGAGATGCTGCTCGAAGGAATATTCCGACTGACTCTATTTAAAGTTAAACAATTTAAGCAAAAATACGAACGAATGAAGAGTCGGTGGCAATGTCCGATGGCCGACGCGCGCAAAAATGTCAATGCACGCGATCGGTGGCCACGGAGAGCGTACTTTTGCGAACCCGCGTGGTCGATGTTTTGTGTTCGCGGAATTTAGCTTCCACCCAACCGCGAACCCCGCTGGGTGACATACCTATCCGCGTGCCCGGTTGGAATGGAACGCGGGCGCGTCGCGTCGTATCTAAAAATACGGCTCCGATCCGTCGATAGAGTGTCGATAAATGTCCCCTCACGGGGTCCACACGGGAAAGCCAGCACACGACAACACCGTTTAAAGATTCCTCTAATAGTTTATTGGATGCGCGACTTAATCATTATGCGGCCTTCGCGACGGTCTCTCTTTCGCTTATCGGTTACTTAGTACAGCTGCTGCTTGCCTTAAATGTTACGCCGGAGTCTTTACCCTTATTTTGTACATATAGAAACACATACCGGACACCGACAGAAGCACGGCACACTGAAGCTCTGAATCGGAATCGGCTCACCTCGGAACTCGGAAAGGACACTCCTTTCGAGCCGTTTGTCTAACGAAATCTACATTAATGACTAACATGAGAGAAAAGGCAGCAAACGTGAAGCGCCGACTCGGCGGGCCGACAGGACTCGGGCGCCCTCCGAGACATTTGCATTTTATGACACGTTTTTTCCGGTTCTGAACTTTCTGAGCGCGTAAACTGAAAGCCCTTCGCGCGAAGTGGCGCCGAATCGAGGGAGGTAATCATTAAAGTACCGAGCCTTTTATGCTTCCTTTTGTGTTATTACGAGCCTATTCGGTCGGTTCTGGCCCTTTTTATCGTTTAATTCCTTCGGGTGGAGCAAATATTTGGCAATGCTCTTAACGGGACCCAGCGCCATTGGCCTCCGTTGGCCACTAAACTTATGCTTTAATACCTAGCGAGCGATAGCGAATTTTGATTTTATTTTAGTACACTTTTTGTCGCGCCGAAGGATGTCTATAAACAGGTTTTGACATTGAGAGCAGAGGGAACATAAGACCATGAAGACATTTTGGGACCACAGCAACGAAACGAGATCCGGTAGGTTCGGCATTCTACACTTCATTTATCATTTCGTCGTGTTCCGGTTCCACGAAGGACACTTTGCGGACTCTCGGCGACTCGGTGTGTCCGGTGATAAACACATTATTCATTTATCCCGACATTGGATGGATGGTCAAAAACGCTTAGATTTTGTTTTTCTTTTCGAAAGAAAAATTGTGACCCATATTAAGGAACACTCTCTCACAGGGGCCTTCGTATCGTTCACGGACACACGCACGAGAGGACAAAGTTTGTTTATTTTCCCAAACTGACGAACACAAATAAATGGCTCCAATCGAGACGGAGATCTCCGTGGAGCTCTTCACAATTGATTGAGCTCGTCCCCGACGTACCGGGTTCCTTAAAGCGGATGCCGCCAGCCAGCCGGAGTGCCCGTCAAAGTGGCCCGTCTAGGCTAGGTGCCTTTTGCCGTGGGTTATTTTTAGATTGTAACATGAGAAAGAAGGCTGCAAGGACCTCATCCCGTATTTTGCTGGCCCGATTTGTTTGGGAATCAATTCACAATCGACCCGGACGTTGGCTGGGAATCGATTTTATTTGCCGCTTGAGTACCTTTTTTACGATAGCAGCGCACCGGTTCGGTCGCAAATCGGACAATCATGGTGACAAACGTACGCAAGACGCTCCAGGTTCCCGTTCTGTATCCAGGCGCCAGAAGAGTGTTCGCGAGAAAGGAAGTGCTTAGGGGTCGTAAAAGAAAATTGCATTTTTATGTTGTGTTGCAGCGTCACAGATCCAATTCCCACACACACACTACTGCTGGCCAATAGACGGGTGCGTTTGGCGCGTAATTGAGCAATATTTTAGATGAAATGGAAGACATTAAGACAACATAAGCTAGCATCGACCGTAAAAGTTAAATTAAGAGCACCGCGGTGGCACCCGTTTGCATGTAACACGTCCACGCTCCGTGGCTCAGTTCTAATTTATCACGTCACTCCGTAGAAGGACTCCCGGGTGTCCTGCACCCGTTCTGGCGCCGGTCGTCAGCGGTTTCTGCGTCGTTAATTGAAGAATTATTGTTTATTCGTTTAACTTTTGACAGCGGAGAGGTTAAACTTTGCGTTCCGACGGCCTGATGTTCCTGTTGCTCCTTGTCCCGCGCGGAGGTCATGGACTTCATGGCGCCCGCGCTCTCCTGAAGCTGAGTGATGCTTATGTTGATGATTAATTAAATTTCTAACCACGCGACCCCGAAGGATTGTCGCTCCACACACACCGCAACCGCAAACGGTCTCCGGGTCCGACCCGGGCCAAAAAGTGGTACTTCTGGAGGAAACAGAACAGCACACGGCCGTAATCTACGGGCACAGGATAATTAATGGGCGCACACTGCTTGTACCGGGGGCACTTCAGGTGGTCCAACGGTTGGCCTCGCGATGGACCACTGCACGGTCGCACGTTCTGGACCGGAACACTATCGGAATCTCAAATCACGACGCCACAAGATAATGAGAACCTTGGCACCCCGGTTCAGTGTGGTGTCCGTAGAATGCCGACGTAGAGGCGGGTTGCCGACGCTACCGATAATGGCTTACACTTTCATTAATATTCATGTATGACGACGATCGGATTTTCGGTTCTCTCCGCACGGAGCACAGTGTGTCGTCGTCGTCGTCGTCGTCGTCGGGATGACTGCGGGTAACACGCCCCGCAGCCCGAAAGGGTGGTCTGAATTTGTCGTTACGTGATGGTTGTGCGCCTCTCGGCTCGGGATTGGGGATCTAATTAGTGCCTCACACTCATCGCCACGGCACGCGCCGCAATTGTCCGAAGTAATTTGCAATTATGAGCTTTCAACAAACGCGGGGGAACTAGAAAACGAAGCGCAGTGCGGCTCCCCTGGGGAGGCTCGAGGTAGGATGAAGTATACGGCGGAGTGTCTTATGCGAACGGAGATGTGACTTAAAGTAACGTCTCTAACAACGGATACCGCCGCGAAGTTATGCCTGCCTTAGGGGTCCTGTGACCTAAAAGCGATCGCAAATCGAGCCGTGTGCGATCAGTTCGATGAGTCTCTATTTACAGTGATGACGATGATGATGATGATTAGGTGATCCTCTTCTTTCGTTAATCGCTTCTATCGAGAGTACCTTATTAAGAGGATATTTTGACGCGGTATGATACATTAATTACATTTTCTTTTCGCCGTTACTCCTAATTTTTCGTGTGCCTTAATCGTTATAATAAATGCTAAGTTTGCTCGGTCCCCAAGCAGTGCACGGGACATCGGAACATTGATCGGTACAAAGTGGTGGCGTCGTGTCCGTGTATTGCGCTCCGACTCAATCGACATCGTCGTCGTCGCTCAATGTCGCTACTGATAAATGCCTGTCGTGGGATTTTAGTAATCGATTCAACGTTCTCTCTCGTTATGAAACTGACCCCCGAACTGGGGTCCCGTAGTCGGTGCGCTCTGTACACTATCTATAATTGCGGGTCGTCTCTCCGTATTACACAGATATTTGGTCATTCTTAAACTAGAGCGAATGATGCCTCGGTGATGCTGCTGATGACGGTGACGATGACGATGATGAGATGGATGAGCGCCCTAAAACCTAATGACTCGTGCGGTGATGCGTACTGCCGGGTGGCGCGCAACAATCCGCACGCGGGTCACCCGCTACTAGACGTACGCCCCGCGGCTCCGCGTGTCCTTGCCCTGGAGCCGCTCGGCGAACTGCCGCCAGCTGACCACCGTCTTGCCGGACCACAGCCACACGCTCGACGTCACGCCGACCAGCATCGAGCACACGTACTTGACCATGTAGATGTGGAAGATCGGCTTGTCCTCCTCACCACCACCGCCTCCGACACCGATGTGTCCACCGTGCTTCGGGGCCGGGCACGGGATCGAGAAGATCTTGCACATCTGCCGGTTCCACTGGATCATCCAGTCGTCAAAGTTGTAGTACTCGTAGAACAGGCACGCCAGATAGCCGAGCGACGGCAGGATGAAGAGCCCACTGAAGAACCCGATCCGCAGCATCAGCCGCTCCAGCTTGTCCGTGCGCGTCCCATCGTGCTTCATCACGGTGCGGATACGGAACAATGACACGAACCCGGCCAGCAGAAAGATCCCACCGATCGACAGGTAGATCACGAGCGGGATCAGCAGGAACATCGCCAGCGAGTGTGTGTCCAGCTGGCCGACGAAGCAGACCCCGGACAGGACGTCACCTAGAAGAAGGAGCAGGAGCAGATAAAAGACCGTAAACACAGGGGTAAGGTTAAAGGCCCGAGATACGACGAGAACTGCAATTAAAACCGCGAGAGCAACGGCTTAGTTCCGTTATGATTTTTTGTGACCCTCGTGGACCCCTAAAAACTCGTCCCGCGCGCACCCGCGAAGTAACTGTAAGTGAGAGCCCGGGTGGGGTCCATTCAAATCCAATGATTACACCCGACCAGAAACAACTACTACTTCGCATTTCCGTTTCGCAGACGGACGGATTGAGAGTGTCCGGCCCGGGGCTCAATAAAACACTATTTTAATTCTCAGGAAAGTGGTTCAATATTTGTGT
Source organism: Anopheles cruzii (assembly GCF_943734635.1). NCBI lineage: Eukaryota > Metazoa > Arthropoda > Insecta > Diptera > Culicidae > Anopheles > Anopheles cruzii. Next base: position 941,198 of record NC_069144.1, read on the forward strand.
TGGGGGCCCCGCCATTCGCCCGCCATCCACACCTTATGCTCTGCGCCACGCCTGTTTAGCATATTCGGCCAGTGCCCGCCGTGCTGCGCTCCAGCTCGGGGTGATTATCACCGAGGGGCGAAGATTTGCATAAATTATCATACAGATTGTTCAAACACAGTCGGGAGAAACGTGATGATGATCGCGCGGTGCTGCGGTTCCTCCTCGCTGCTGAGCATAATTTGCACCACAAGTTTTATTTTATAGTACCATGATTTTCGCCCGCTCTTCTCGCTCTAATCAGGGGTCCAAGGGGTGGCTGTATCGTGGCCGTTTCGCGGTGCAGAAAGATGGGCAGCATAAAAGTTCTAAACCTGCAGTGGAAAACTTTATCGACACCTGGTGATGGGCGAAAGTTTGGGTGGCCGTGGCTAGGGACGGTTGGCAACTGGACGAATCAAACCGTTCGTTTTCGGGGAGTGAAAAGCTTCTCCCAAATGTGGAAAAGCTTCTGGAAAAATGTCCAACTAAATGCGTTACCTGAAATGCTTGAATGATCGTCGGATCGTCGGAGCTAACGGAGCCCTTATCTGCTGGTGACGAACGTCACTCAACGGACGTAGAGAAGCGGTCGGTACATTTGCCCTCATTACTGACGTTAATTGTGGTTAATCTGTGGTGGCCCGCTTCGGATCTAACGCTTCGGATACACCGGGGCGGCTAACGGATCGTGATTTTTTCGTGCCTTCCGGCAAACCCAACAGCACTCTGCGCTGGCCTCGATCGGGCCCGTAACTGGGTAGCACCCTTCGGGGCAGCGAGACGGCAGGCAGCTAAATTGCCGGTAGCAGCCGGCATCACCAGGAAGCCTTCGATTAGGGCTACTTTATATCATTTGCACTCACTTTGGATAGCCTCAGGGGCCCCGCGTGTCGGACCGATCGATAGAAGACCGCTGGTGCTGGGGTCTCGTAGGGCGTCGTAATCGCTGTTCTCCATAGCTCCAGGAAGGAGTGTCACGACACGAACCGGTACCTCTTGAGCGGTAGCCGGGGTTCTAATCATGGATGCCGGCCCAGAGAAAGGGTCCTACTACGCACACGCGATACTTGCCAGACGGAATCTCAACCGGCAATTAACTCTTCGACTGCTGTCCTGCCTGCTGTGGGATTACTTGTTGCACTTCCGAAGGCGTTCCTCCTGGTGATCGATACCGTCCGAGAGAAACGGACCCAAATGGGGGGCTCGTTAACATCCGATCGTTCCGATCGGCGCACGAATCCGAGATACGCATCCGCACAGACAGACAGATCGTTGTTTATTGCGTGCCAGAAAATGCGATACGAAAAAGGGAAGAAATGCCCCATTACGATCCGCGGACTTGAATTTTGACTTGAAAATCACTTAAATTCCTCCCAGAACCAGAACGCCCCGATGGGGACAAGTATTGAAAATCCGCGAACAAAAGCGTAAAGCCACGCTAGACGAGGAGCAGCGAAGAGGCACTTTCGGTCGGCGCCATTAATATCGGATTTCGTTGCCAATGGCTGATGGCACATTTAATAGAAAACGGGAGAAAATTTATGGCGGAAAGAAGATGGTCTCCAGGAAGATGGGCCTCACGGGCGCATAGTGGCGCGAACCGAAAAAGGATGCACACACCATGTGAGTGCGAAGGCGATGAGCGGCCATTTCTCACATCGCCCTCTCCATTACTACGGCGCTACGGCGGCATTGGGTTGGGGATTATTGCGCTATTGCGCGGACCGACCGACCGACGGCGTCGTCTTGGGACTTGGGACTTCTACATGCAATGAAAGATTGATAATTTATGAGTGTACTTTAAATGAATCTTTTATCACACCACGGTCCACCGCCGCCGGAACGGAACACCAAGATCCTCTTCTCGGGCCGGCTTCTGAGTGAGAGCTGATAAAAAAGGAGCCTAGGATCGGCAACACGGGCGTATCGGGCCGTGTTTTGCATTTTGAGCAAATTAATGCAACACCCGAGACGCGTGCGCCGATCGGTTTACGGCCGACTTCCTGCACCGCGGCGGCATCGGCATGGCGCGGATGGTTCGACCCGATAATTAACCCTCATCGGATGCGGCTTAACGATTCTTCATCAGCGCGGAATCGCGGAATTGAGTCGTCGGAAGAGGGGGCAACGGGAAGGGATTGGCCTTGAATCCTTGCACTACTGCGTGGTTCGAAGAGTAGTGAGTCTGACAGCAAAAACACTTCAACGCAGGTTCAATTTCGGGTTAAATGTTAAAGTTTTCGAATAAACCTCATAAAATTTACATTACCATACTGAGAAGCATGAGCTGAGAGAGCTTCTTTGGAGGAACTCGGAATCACTCTTCTCGAAAGAAGCTCTTTCCATTTTACCATCAGCACCGCTTCGGATCGTCTTCATACTCGGCGGTGAAGCAACGAAAACGAATGATGGCTTACCATCGTCATCCTTCTCAAGACCCTGTGCCGATGACACCCGCCGATAAATGGTTCAATAAAATAAATTATTAAAATCACATCAAAGATAAGTGGGAATCGCACCGTCGCTGCGTCGGCCTCTGCCTCGCGCTCTGTCGTCGTCCTTGTGGCCGCCAGGATCGGATCAGGCAAAAAGGAGCTCTCTCTCGGTAAGTTATGGGGCGTTACTCTTATCCGCCGGTAAGCAAGATTCCTCCGCCGTCTGCCGGGCTTTGATTAAGACGAAGCATCGCTCTGGCGTAGGATGGCGCGGCGTAATGGCGACGATAAGCGACGACACTTGCGTGTGTGTGTGTGTGTACACGCATCAAATATTTACGCAGCTCGCTACTCACCACCCGAACGTTGCATACTTTATGAGAATGCGTACGATGCTTGGGTGCTTCGGAAAATGATGGCTCATGTCCCTCAGCCACATCCGCGTGTGATCGATTCCCTTGGCTGGTTGGCTGGGGTCCGTAAAATTACTTAGAAATCCATTGGCTGATTGAAGTGCACATTGTAAACGGTCGCGGGCCGAGGCCAATTTCGAAGTGAAACCATTTCTCTGGGCCACTTTATGACAACGGCGGTGCATCGGCGAAACAATCGAAGGCGGAAGGGTTGTGCTCGGGGTAAGTAACGCAATCAAGTGGCCCCTTCGTTGCTACGGCCAATAGCCCCATTGCAGGTGGGTTGCAAAGTACGATTGCACCATAAATTGTGCACGATCGCGGACTAAACGACTCGCCCGGGCGCCCGGTCCGAGTGCCGAGAGCATAAAATGTTATGAAATAAAACAAATGATCATGATTACAGGATAATCACAGGTGTAAGCTGAAAGGCTGACGGAAAGGCGGTTTAGGCGCCGCGATGGGGCCAGCGTCTGTCCCGCAATAAGACTCTCGTCGTGTCAACAGAGCGGCGGAAAATATACGGAGCCTCGGGCGACACTCATCGCGGCGGCGAGTTGTGTTTTTAAATTAATGTCTTTATTTTTAAGTGTGTCTGTTACACGCTCTCAGTGCACAGGCCGACTGCGGCCCCAGCTACGAGGGCGCCTCTCGAAACGAAGAGGCTCTTTTATCTTCCCGCGCGCGCGCGCGCGCGCCACGGAACGATCCCGTTAATGATGCGGAGTTTAAAGCTACGCCTAATTAGATCGTCGCCACAAAACTCTCCCAGGCCCGCGGAGAGAGCTCGGACGAGTTATTTCTGTCGACAGAGCTCAAACACAAGGCTGGTCGACCCAACGCAACGATCCGGCGTCCGGGTTCTTGACAAAAATTAATTATTCATCGTAGCGCAAATAAATTATATCCCGTCTCCGTTTCCCAAACTTTAGTTCGCGGTCACAAAGCTGGACACGAGAATTTGAGCTATTTCCAACAACAAACAAACAAACAAACAGACGCTGGTGTCTAGACCCTCTGCCGGTGCCGTGTGATTGATTGATAAATGGCTGACGGTTCCTTGGTTTCCGCCGGCCCACCCTCCGGTTTACGATTGCCAAGGCTCCACCAAAAAAGAACCCGTATCGCGGGGGGGGAATCGTATTTCTGGAATCGCCGCGAAAACGCTGTGGCTTTATGGTCTTTGATTGGATCGTCGAAAACAAAAGTTCTATCCAGAACGAGATGGTTTTAGATCGTTCGGAACTGATGTTCTCGGACCACGACAGATAGTCGACTTCTCGACAGGGTAAAAGGGTCGTAAAAGTCGGGCCTAATAGCTGCTGGGTGTAGTGGCTGGCTTATTAGGCAAATGGCCCCCGTGTCTAATAGGTTGCGCGAGCTCCGAGCCCGAGATGAAGCAAGAAACAAAAGCAAGAGGAAAAGTAAAAGCTGGTAAAGCTGGAGGGGAAGGACCTATAAATTCTGGACATCATTATGGGCTACGTAACCGCATTGGGATGCGATAAACCTGAGTCCTGAAGCTGACAATCAGCCGGAGGTCGAGAAAGATGTTTGGGAACCGTGGTTTCAACATGGCCGCAAACCAATCCCGTTCTGCTTTCAATCTTTTACGATATAAAATTATTAAGTTACTATCCACATGTGACATGTGGTGATAAGGTGACAATATCTAAGTAAATAGATTGCCAAATCCAACATACTCTAGGTTATCGAAACAAGTTGATGTTGGTCTATTTTAATCAGTATTCTACAGGGTGGCCCATTTGGCGCTCTTTTTTTGAACTTCCAATTACTTGATGTTTAAGACGTTAAACTTAATTCTGCAAATGGTAATCATTTAGTATATACTTTGAAATTGACCTAATGATACGTTTTACGCTTGAAGAAAGCTGGGAAATATTAAAAATTTATTTCCAAAGTGGTAGGTCGTCAAATCATTCGTCAAAAACACATTTCATTGTAGATCTTTTCCACCTCGGTGGCTATGTTAATAAGCAGTATTGCGGTTTGGAAAACCCACAAATCGTGCAAGAGAAGCCAATACATCCAAAACGAGTGACTGTTAGGTGCGAATTTTGGCTGATTGGTTTTTCGGTGAAATTGAAGCTGAGAACTTGGACGGCATTTGGTTGCAACAGGGTGGCGCTACGTGCCATACAGCGTCAGCCAAAATCGATATTTATGTTATGTGAACAAACAAGCAACTATTGACAACCTCAAGACCCAAATTCAAGTTGCTGTTGCCAAAATAGGACCAGAAACAATCAAAAACGTACTCAAAAATAGGTCGTCCGAATGGGCCACTGCCAAACCAATTGTGGTAGACATTTGACCAAAATTGTTTTACATAAATAAAAATTTAGGAATCAACCTTTTAAATAAAAGTTCAAGCATCGAAAAGTATTAAGCCGTTTTTATTTTATAACCAAATGGAAAAAATAATTCGGACTGGGCCACCCTGTACTATGGCCTAGGTGACTGCCTTTATCCTGTCTTATCGGATAAGATATGTCACCGCGCACACAATATACAACTCTAGCCCGTCACTGAGGTACTGCTGCGTGGTGGTGTTATGCAAATGTCGGCCAGAGAGGAAGCACACGGCAACTGTCAGGCCCGAATCGGCAATCTATAAAATTCGAACCTCGGGCTTCGCTGCGGGATGTTGTCGCTGGACTATCGATGGCGACGGCGGAGCGTGACATCATCGCCGCAAATTAGAGCGTTGCCTCGGGACTCGATCCTAGAAAGGTTCATAAATTCCCTGCTCTTCCCTGAGTTGATTCTTGACCGTATTCTTCCCCGAAACATGCTGTTTGTTGTATTTTTTTTTTCGGCAGCAGAACGCTTGCTGCTCCATTCTATTCCGAGACCCGAGTTTAAGATGCTCTCCAACACGCTTCTTGGTCCAAATTAAAAACAAATTAATGATGAAGCTTGTTTTGTGGTTTCTTTTGCCCATTTCTCTGGCGCTGGCGAGGAAATTTATGAGCGACCATAAAACGGTCGTTTACCCCGCGGTCGGTGAGAAGGAGCGGAAAAGCTTCCCGTTCACAAATTGGGATTCGCGGGATGAGCCGCGGTCTCGAATCGAATCGCGAAATGAGAAAGTCGCCCGCACTCTCGAGCCGCTATCAATAGGCGACCATAAATTTGTTTGCTCATTTTGATGAGCTACTGACTCCGGATTCTCGACCACCAAAAATCGGCCCATCGAGAAGAAGACGTTCCCCCCGAAAAAGGAACAACACATTACGCCGCGTGGGACGGCGCCGCGCGTCGGAACATAATGATTTCCACGCGCGGCACAGCCAGGAAGCATCGTGTTCCGTGCGAAATTGTGTGTGCTGTTTATGTTGGCCGGCCACGGGCCGATCGCGGGCCGCCCCTGCGGTGGATTTGCGTGGCCATTAAGGATGATTTAGTAATGGCGATAAACAGAGGGTGAGAGAGTGAGCCGAAAATAATGTAATCGAATGCGGTCGGTCTTTTACGTGATGTTTTAATTTGTGTTTGTGCGAAGCGATTTATGGCGATCTTGTCCTACGGTCGTGCGGTGTTATTGAATTTCTGTCCCAGGGGTCCTAGAATTTATACGTTTCATTTAAACTTGCGGCAGAAATGATTTAAAAACATATTCAAACCGTGGTCTCTTTCGATGAGGCTTTCACTGACCTTATCTCGGCCGATCCGTTCCGAAGAATATCCATTTCTTCGGGGGCATCGGGCTATCGGGCCGTAAACCCGGATTTGATTGAGCTGTCCCCACGATCCTTGGCGGCCCCATGACGGACCGACCTCAAGTCGACATTCCGGCGGCCGATGCCCCCTTCGTAATGCTAACGTGTGAGTTTTCCTATTAATTTTTTTACGATCATCCAAATCGTTACCATTTTATGGCACACGTCTCTGCGGCCGCGGCTGAGATTGTCGACCATAAGCCGGGCGCAAAGCCGAATTAATCGATCGGCAACGCGACGAGTATTAAGAAATGAGTGTCAGCTCGTGCGCTGCGGTCTCTACGAATGTCCAGCTTCGGTCCATAAGAACCCGCCGCGGGAGTTTATGGGTGTGTGCCCTTTCTCTCGCATCGCTGGCCACGCTGCTGGACGTATGACACTTTTTATGGTGGCCCCCGCCGCCACCCGTCTAGAAGGTCCGTCGGCATCCCACCCGACGGATGGACCCGCGCGTTCGGAAATTTTCAATTTATGTTTTCTTATTGGAAACTAATCAATTTTAACGATCGGTACGGCGGCGGATTACCACCGCACGGGGAGAGAGCCCGGTCACCGGGAGGTAGTTTGCATTTTTATCACCCCCTGAGCCAGGGTTTCGTGCTTGACCACGCGGCGATCCATCTTTGGTCACCTCTACCCGGGGCCGGGTGTCCTAATCCCCTTGGCGAGCTAACGGTTCTTTCGGCCTAAGTCAATCTTCTCGCGATCTCGCATCTGTCGTCGCCCTTCGACTGCACCGTCCGGTAGTCGCCCGCGGGATAGCAAACCGCATAAATCATGGACCGGTTATGTATCTAATCTTTGTAATTGATGTGTGCGCGCGCGCGTATGTGTGTGTCGCGTTTGGTGGTGTTGAGCTCAAAAGTCACCAACAAGACCCGGGCGATGCACATTCTCGAGGGGACGACATCGTGGCCGAGCGAAAGGGCGCCGGCGGGAATTCTCTTCACCACGCTGTGGTCATCAGAGATCAGAGAATACCTTCCTCGGGAGCTCCTGACTACATTGTCGGGACCCAAACGAGCTACAGCCCACCGTCGACTGGGCGGGGTTGGGCCAGTCGCAGTCGTCTCTTGCGACAAAAATGAGGCTTGCCACGGCCACGCCGCCACGACGAGATGCTGATAAAGTTGGGACCAAACAGGCAACGAACCCTCGCTGCCAGATAGCCGTGTGGCTTCCCACCTCTGACGGGGCGAGCGCACGGAACGGATAAAATCTTCGGAGCTCCACGCAGATGATCCACGACCTTTTCCGTTAAGTGTTGGCGCGGGGCGCGCGGACGACGATCGAAGGCGATAGCGAACGAGCGAGGTCGTGCCGCAGGAATTCGTGCCCCGTGTGCTCGGCGATGGAACCTTGGCCTCGCGCCAAACGAGAAATATCTATCATTTGGCCAGCCGGCCGGCCGGCCGGTGAAGATTTATTTCATAATTCCGAAAGATGAAAGATCGCCCCTCGTCCATTCTCACGCGGCCCGATCCCGCGGCAAATGGGCACGGATTTCCTCCGCCGACACCGGGGCGATAGATATTTATGGGCCTCGGGGGACCCCGGGTGGGCGTTTCCTCGCCTTCGGTGATGCGCCGATGCCGCGGTCCAGCACCGTGGGATTGATAGTAATTAAATTAACTTCCTGATTTCCCTACCGATTCTGGATTCTTCCTCGGTCCACCCGATCCACCCGGTTGGTGCAGTAAACATTATTTGCACAACTTCGACGCGACGCAAGTACGAAACCGGTCCCTGGAGGGGATGACCTTGTGGCGGGGGGGCTGGCTGACGGGAGCTTCTTGTGATGTTCGAAGACCGGCGGCGGGTCCGGCAACACCGGGTTCTGGGCGGTAACGGGTTATATTTTCGAAGCGTCAAACCTAACGGAGCTTCTGGCCCGTGTTCGTGTAAGAATTTTGAAGCATAATTGAACCGCGCCGCTGATAGCACGGGGAGCCCAAGATGTCAGGCTAACGAACCGAGGCTTCCAAGGGAGCCTTGCGTAATTCCAGAAGCCCGCTGGGCCGGCGTTGAAGGGGATGCGAACACGTCCGCATCCGCAGTTCACATCCCGTTTCATATTCCTAAGTTCGTTTGCTTCTTATCATTTTTGTCATTTTATAGAATTTCCTTATAGATTACCTATCAATTATATTTTTATATTAAAAAATTCTTTTGGCTAAAATGATCCTTTTGTCTAACATTTTGTTAAATACGGGACTTATACGCTCACGACTCGTATTAATAAAAACACTTTGAGCCATCAAATTGATCGCAAAAGAAAGGTGTTGCTCGAATGATTGATCGATCGGGCGCGATCGTGCATCCCGTAAACGCTTTCGCGTAATGAACCGAACCGAGAGGTGATTGAATAATGGAAATTACACGAAATTGGTCGTAGAACGAAAGGCGCGCGGCATCGCAAAGGCAGCGATCCGTTACCAGCGGCACGAGGAAAACAGAATTTCACCAATCCCATGACGTGCCACAGCAAGGTCCCTAGCACCGAGGGAAAGGCAACAAAAAATTAGTCACTGCTGGCGGCACTTAACGGCAGAGTCTTCCCGGCCCGGAGAAAGACATCTTCCCGTGGAGCGGAGCGCGGAGACGATTAGATCAGGCATCATCACACCACAGCAACGACGAGCGGCGGCATCACCGAGTTATGTTTTCACTCACGCGCCGAAGCCTCCGGACCGTGTGCCGCGTGACGCGGAAAATTTCTAACCTCTTCGACGCTAATTATGGCAAATTGACTGATAGCTACCAGCCAGCGCAGGGCGAGTGGATAATGATTATGACATTTAACTGAAGTGTGTCACTAAATGGCACTAATTACAATCGGGGTTGCGCCGAACCCGACTTGGCGCGTTAGAGCTTTGGATCTTTATTTTTGAACACCAATTTTCCCTAAAGTTTTCCCGGCACAACACCCAGCCTTCGACGCGCGAATCTGCATCGTTAACGAGGTGAAGTAATGGCCAAACGATAGACCTGGGAACCTGCGGTGCCAGCTTTCACCACCGAGAGAAAGAGAGAGAGGGAGATCAACGACCCGCCAAAGGAAAAACTATGATGTGCCGGCAGGCAGAGTTACGGATGGCCCCCTCTGGTCGATTCTCTCCGGTCCGCATTCTGTGTTTTTTGCTACGGAATAAGTCGTGACATGTCGTCTCTGGAACGTCGAGACGTCGACGCAAAGTTGGCCGCCAGAAGTCGCCCCCTGGAAGTGGGATGATGTATGGGGACTCGCCGCCCAGTTACACCAGTTCTGTGTGCCGCGCGCGCTCCGTTCGCTCCGAAAAAAGGGATAGTTTGAATAAACAACAAACGGTGTAAAGTAGTGACGGGCAGCATAAAGAGTAAAGAACGCGAGACGAGTGACTATGACTGTGTGTGTTCTGGGTCCGGTCTGTTATCGCCCCGGTCTAGTTTCGCAGTACGCCCAGGATGCCGGGCGACACAGCTTGGAGAGGAATAAATTATTCATAAACATGCAAAATATGCTACCCACGGAGTGCGAACGATACGCGAAGGGACGCTTGCCGTAGCCCCCAGTCTAAGCCCTCTGCAGGACCGGGCTTAAACTGCAGCACTGCTCTGGGACACGTATCTGACGCATCATTGTAGAGCCACCAGCGAGAAGCAATGTAGCAATACGAAAATATAGAGCACATTTTGTGTAGCTTTTGGGAGAAGCTCATTCATTAGCGAACCATAGGCCAATTTCTGGGAAAACTTTTCCTATTAACGCCAATCGATAAGTAGCGCTTAAGTAAACCTGAAACACCGGCCCCAATGGCACGAAAAGTATCGGTAAAGTTAATATTTATTACACCGCCCGCGGACATCCCGCCACGCGAACCACAGGTGACAACGGAAGCACCCCCGCGGGGCCTGACCCCCAACCGAGTGCGCCCGGGTCAAGATTGAACCTGAAGCGGATTTCATTAAATTGGCGTCGGGTGTCGAAAGAAAAACAAATCCCTTCCCTATAATCGGCAGGTCGCTAAGGCCAGGTGCCCGAGGGGGGTGCGCAGGATTTATGCTTCCAATAGCCTTCCACAGGCCGCTGAGAATACGGAACACGCCCAGCGGGAGTGCCTCATTTTGTCGTGCTACAAAATTACCACCTACGGGTCGTCGGCGGAGTCGGAACCTTAAGCCAGCCACCGACGGAAGGCTCTCGGCGGCGGAGGATAGTGTTTCGGAAAGGTGATACCACTGAAGTCTTTATTGTCTCTTGTTGTCCTTTAAAAAAAACAGTTGAGCCATGCCCTGTTTATCTGAAAAAAAGAGCTCTTGGCAAAGTATGAGCCTTATCATTTTCAGCTTACAGCTCATTGTGCTACTCCTCAGCGCCAAGGCACACACACCGCGCGACGTGTTATCTCACCGCACCGGCCCTCGGCTGGGACGAAAGTGCAGTTTCAGTTAAACTTTGCCCTCATCTTTGCAGCAACTTCGGGCGCATCCGGTAGGAAAATGAAGAATCGTCCCCATTTTTCATCGGCCCGCAAGGTCCCCGGCACCGTTAAACAGATAAATCCCGTGCTCAACACAGATTTATGGCCAACAATTGCACACCTCTCAGCGATCGCGGTGAGGACGTGGAGCGCTCTCTGACTTTTGCTGAGTGGCCGCGACGCAACTCGGCCGGCAGATATAAAATAACGTGCCTCAAAAAAGGTAAAACTTTCAGCCCGTCGCTCGGCGAATAGAGTCTCACTTGAACAAATTTACAACGTGCTGTAATTTATTTTCCCGTGCCATCGAATCACCTTACGGGCCGTGGTTCTGGCACCTCCTTTCTTCGCTCCGTCTCCGTCTGTCTGTCTGTCTGGGCTGGGTGGGTCCTTATGTTGACATAATCTTACAGAAGCGGTGGAGGCAGACGGGCAGCCGTTGGGCCGCCTAAGTTGGCACGCCCGAAAGGACTGCTGCATATCGTAGTAGTACCCTGACCCCGGAGTGCGTCGTGGCAGAAGACAAACTGCGCCCCGAGTGGCGTTATGTAACTTGTACCAACAGCTGGAGCTCGCTGGGAGTCTATTTGGGTGTCATGTCGCCCGGTCTTGGATGTGTTAAAAATGGTTACGCCAACAATTTCAACAGAGTGTTCTGAAATCTAACGATTTATCCTCACCTTCACTCGGCCGTGAAGAGCGCATATTACACAGAGAGCCAGAGAAAACGCCGGGGACGTGCAGTTTCATCCACGACAAGGATGAAGCATCCTCAAGGCAGGTGACGCTCTCTGGTAGAAGATGTATGAAATCGAAATGATGGTAATTCTACGATAGTTTCTAATATCTTGGTGATAAATTTATTCACTCTCGAGTAAGCTACAAACTAAAAACCTTTTTTGTAGAACCCCTTTTTTTACAACGTAATGTGATAGTTGAAGGTGGAAGGCCCAAAATTTATAAGTCTTTCTTTCTACACTGTCTGTCGCGAACGGCCCGTTTCTCGCTTTTCCATCTTCTCTAAGGATACTAGATGTGCGTGCGTCGTTCTAGCTATAGTTTCTAATAAGGTCCGTCAGGTGCGCTGGTGCCGGCGGCTAGGACGTACCATGATATTCGTTTTTACGCAACACTTGGCACAGGTTCCGATTGAGCTTCATTCAAATTTGATCAGATAAATCACGCCAAGACTCTACCCTCGTCCGATGTGCATTTATCAGCGATAACAAACGGCAAACGCTGATCAGCAAAATCGCATGAGTAGCATCGCGAATTTTAACGGTACTCTGGACCCGGGGTCAGAGACACAATTTACTGACTCTCTCTATTGTGCCTTTCTCCTGGGCAAAATATGCAACGGCAACAAATGTGTATTCATAAGAGCGGGCAAATCTCGCCAATCCCAAGGTCCGTGCGCCGTATGAGGATAACGTATGAAATGGTACAATTTCGATTCGCTAGTGCGGCTCAGGTAATCCGCAGCATTCACCGGGACCAGGAATATAAAAATAACTTAAATCCGAACATCGGGCGTATCACATATCTTCCGCCGGCTTCCCGGACAGTTGCCGTTGCCGCATCCAGGGCGCACTCGATAAGAGGAGCTCGAAGTCCGCCACGGACTGTCGGTACTGTCGGTTCCAGAACGCCCGAGGGCTCCACGTCCACGCTTTGGAGAACCGACAATCGCAGATGATAACCTCAATGTTTGAAATATAACCTGTCTGTTTGTGGTTTCTTTGCCTTCGCTCTCTCTCCGTCTCTCTCTCTGCCTCAATGCCTGTCTGGCAGTATGTCTGAAATATAAATCTGTTTGAGGTTTTCCGGAGAGAGGAAGTTCCTTAATCGCCTTGACGAACGACTCGAGAGCGACTGCATTTGAATGGAGCGGCGAGCGTGGCCCAGGTTCTTGAGGATCTCAACTTAATCGGTGCAATATCTTGTGTTGTTGCGGTTTAGTTCCCGTTCCCTCCCCTCAAGAACCGCGTGCCACATGCAAAACTTTAAATTGAGATCGTGATATCGATTTAGAGGTTAATGGCGCCGTGTGGGCCACTATGTGGTCGAGGGACGGAACGCTCGGCTCGAGATTCGTTTTATTGATGTGTTTGACTCGCGCTCCGGATGATTGGCTGTCCGATGATTTACATAGCCCAAGCGATCGTAAACACAATTTGAGGTTTTCCGGCCGATTTGCTCCACAGAGAATTGGCGTCTTTAGCATTTCTGCGATGGAGCCATTTCGTAGTCGAGCTGGGATTCGAGAGGAACTTCCCAACTTCAGAACTTTAAGGTAAGGAACTTTGGGTAAGAAGACGCGAAATATGTTTGCTACTTGTTGATTGTTGCTTATCGTTCCAAGTTGCCTTCCATTCGGCAACATCGGCTTTACAACCTAAGGAGCGGTTTGGTAAAAAGAGCTAATTGCGGACCACCGCCGTAGCGTACGAATGGAAATCGCCGGCCACACGCAAACACTCTTCAGTGAGGTAAATTATGTAAATCAGGACAGTGGCGGTCGCCTTCTTTGAAGGATGAAATCGTGTAAGTTTCCTTTGCAAGGACGCGACGCGTCCGGCTGACAGGGGTCGAGTCGAGTCGAAGACCCATGGAAGAAGGCTTCCAAAAGAGTCCAGAGCAATTAGCAACGTGGAATCGCCTCGAGACAACAGACAAAATCGGTGCGGGCGAATAGGAAAATGTCGGAAGATTGTAAAAGCAGCGGACACTTCGAAGGGACATAATTCTTTGGCGTGACGTCTTCATTACATTCAGATTGAATGGACGCATTTGGATTAGAAAACTCAATCTAGCTCGTATCGGTATCACACTTATTGGATTCCGATAAGCTTCACAGCCAGGTCTGTGGCCTTTCAATGGAGGATTCCTAATCGTGCCCTTTATCCTTCGCCTTTAGCAACCGAAACTGTCATCGATCTCCCTGGACACGACGACGGATTATCATGTGCTGTGCTTCCCATTCAGCGGCCGATAGGTTCAGAGCAATTTAGATTTTTCAATTAAATGTTTAAATTTCAATTCGAGTTTGAGTTTGAATTTCAAAATCAAAAAACCGATTCGATCCCTTCGGTGCCTGTGGTGCCAAATTTTCCGTCGTTCGGTTGAATGAATGTGGGAAACAGAGCCGTGTGTGAAGCGGACGTTGTCGTGCAATTTGGGGCTGATGGGAAACCCGTCGCCGGGATGATGATGTTTCCTGAATAGGCCGCAATCATCAAATGTGTCTCCAAATGGCAACCCTGTGACCTATACCGGCTCCGAAATCCCTTCTTCGGAACCAACAGGAAGATCGGCGACAGAAGAAGACCTGAATAACCTCATCTTCGGTAATTACCTTACTGCCTTGTCCTTCAACCCAAGGAATCGTCCATCTTGGTGGTGACCATGCTCTGCGTGGTTACAAACACGATCCGCAGGCCGATGATATTATCATAAAAAGTGACACATTATATTTATGGCACCGTATTACGCCCTTGCGTTGTTGCGGTTCGCCTAGTCATCGAGGGGCCCAAGGGAACACCAGGTGGAAGGCCTTGATACTTGATAAGTATGGGAGCTCTTCCTTGCGTTGGGTGTGTTTGTTCGCTGCCATCTTGGCGCTGCCAGTTTCGGCAACACTCGAAGAGCACGAAGCGAAGGTAATTCAATATCCTGCCAATAAAATTCGGAGTTCCACAACCTGCGCAACGTCTTGCCTCTCGACGGGAGAGCAACGGCCGCCCGTTGGCAACAACCGTAAGAGTTCACCACAAACTTGCATCTTGTCCCGGCCCCGGGGTTCGACCTACGCCGTGAGGTGACGTGCGAAAGTCAATACCGTCCTCCGTAGTGGCCGAGTGGCTGAATGGTAACTGAAACCAACGACAACTGGAGCCACGGAGTGAACTTTATTAAGTTTCACCTCGACTTTATTGCATTATGATAAGCAGCGCCGTTGAAACGCGATCGGGGCCGAGGTGTCCGTGTATGAAGAACAGTGGCGTGCACTTGTGAGGTATCAACGACCACCAGAACCACTCTCGCCGGCAGGTGTGTCGGATGGAATGCCACGCTTTGAACAATTTTCGAATGCAGCGACGCATCTGGGACATTACGGCTCGTTACAGCGGACCCCGTCGACACGGTCTCCATTTCCGCCCGTGCGGTGGCCGATTGAATCCGCACGATTCCGATGAAAGCTTCATTTGTAGCAAATTACAGCAGCCATAACTTATGGATGCAATCAAACTATAATGAAGACAGCCCACCGTTCGGGGAGGTGGTGGGGTGTCCGATTGCGCCCCGGCGCCCGCGGGGGACACACACATGCATCGTGTAATTTTCCCGGAAAATGATTTTCATTAAACACGTCCTCGTCCGGGGAAATCGTTGACCACACGCAGCGGCTGCTCGGGGAGCGACACCTGGACCTGGACACGGACCACCAACCAAACACAGCGGGCGCGGATCGCATCGTCCGATTTTATTGCATCGATCCCATCGAATCATCCTCGCCGCTTCTGGTGGAGAGTGGATTTTTCCATGGCCGGAGATTAAAATCTCTTTCTGCAATCGTAATCGGAAGGCCGTGGAAATGACCAGTTGTTGGCGGTGTTCCGGTGGTTTCCGGTGCGATTTGTACCGGCTTACGGGATTATTGGCCCCCGATTTCGGCGACGGCGAGAGTGTTAATGTGATGAAGAGAGCATTACGGCGCGGTCTTGCTGGATCAGGCAGTTGGCCAGTGTGTGAGCATCAGTCGTTAATTATTACCCGCTTTGGTATTGGCCATTTGTTGTGTAGCTTACAACATACCCGGGGACCTTCATTAGCGATTTATTTGCTGCGTGAAACTTACCTAAAAAGAAAAAAAAAATTTCGAGATGAGTTTTGATGATAATTTGTAGCGTTTTTGTAGTAAAAAAAACTGTGATTTAGTCAAACTTATCATCGAATCGTATTTTGTTTTGTCGCCCTTCCCGAACCCAAGTTCCAGGAGTTCCGGCGGCACAATGAGCAGCATAGTTTTGATGATGAACCGAGGAAAAAGTTTTCTCGTTAGGCAAAATGAGCCGCTTGATGGTTGTTGTTTTAAAGAAGTAGTTTCAGTTCTCTGAAGTGGCTCAATAGTTGCAAGGTTGAACAAAGACGGAAGGCACAAAAAGGATTTGTCACAATGTTGGTTACTTCAACGGGACTTTTTTAAGCAAAATGCGGTCAACAAACTGACCACGCCGCGCCAGGCTGTTGTTTCTAATTTCATTTCCGAAACGATTACCAAATTTGTCCGCTCGCCCGAAGCCCTTTCCAGCATCCAGAGCGAGGCCCGCCAACACCAATCTCCGTGTCACCGTTAGGAATGCCGTTTCGTAGCTCTATTTTTATGGCCCCATCGCGTAGAACCGAACATGGGTGCGCTTGGCACCTTGGCGCTTGGCAAGTTGCGGCGCCTTTTCCGTGGCCCAGCCTCCGTTCCATTAACACCGGAAGACGTTTTAACACCGTTTTACGGCGGGAAATGAAAGGGGCCTCATCACGGAGCCGCCGACGATCCGAAAGCCGACGATCATGATGATGTTTTCGGCCGATAATACATCTAAATTGATTCGTTCTTCGGGCGCCGAAAGGCTGTGTGTGTGTTGGCGCTAAAAGCAATCGCGCCCCGGCCTAATAGCGGAATGACGCGCCTTGACTCGCTCCATTTTGGGGTATTCATCAAAAATGGCGAGAATTTGGTGCACAACGGTGCAGCAGCGGCGATTCGGTCGGCGAAGGGTTTTGCTCAATCATAAATCCTGCTTCTCACTAACGGGAACAGCGCTTCGGTGATAGGAAATGCCGTACTTTGTTCCCTTTTTGGGGATGTCTTGAAGTCATATTCATACAGCGTATAAAGCTTGTTGGCTAAAAGGCAGGATTTATAATTTTGGCCAGCAAACCAGTGAATCAGTGTGGAAGTCCCCCTATTTAGGCTCACCAAACGCATTTCGAAAGTTTAAGACAAAACTCTTTGTGCTGAAACTGGTCTTTGTGTTCTGGAAAGATGGATATTTAACGACTCTCTGCACGAGCGGGGAGTTTAAATCAACTTCACATTAACCAAGGAGCGCTTCAGCAGCAGGAGCTTAACCTTAAACTTGCGACCGAACGGAGACGTTCCACCCTTAACCGAGCCTTGTCAGGCGAAAGGCGAGAGCGTCTTGTTAGGCGTGCATTGTTCATGTTTTCGAAACATTCTTCCGCCCCAGACCGGGGGACCGTCAACAAAATCTCGACAAAGCGGCTCAACATTCCGTGGGGCTCGGCTGGCGCCCAACCAAGTTCGGTCGGAACGAGTTTTCTCTGCGACAAACGGTCGACGCCGCCGCCGCCGACGACTTCTTGTTTGGAGAGGATCAATAATGCGGCTCAAAAACCATTAATGTCGAGCGCTTTTAATTTGTCTCTATTTACTTTATTCAAATTAGAGTCTGGCCGGTTCGCTGGTCCCCACCCGGCTGGACGCGTGTCGTTGGCTCCCAGAGTGGCCGGAGACGGTCCTTGGCGTTTCCCTGCCTTTTCTAAGAACTTTGCGACGTTACCGGAAAAAAGCGTCGACCGCCGAAAGCTAATTTACACTTTAACAAGCTTCCCATCGTAAATAGCAATCAAAAATATGAATTTCGAAACTCTCGGCCGGCCGGCAGAACTGGCCATCGGGGACCGTGAGTCCGGCGTGAGGAGAGCCCACTTAAATGAGTTAATTAATTTCTGTCCCAGTCGAATGGTGGGTTCGACCAGTTCGACGCTTATGGTTTGTCACACCGCGAAAGTGGACTTTCGGGAGTGAGATGGAGTGATAAGCCGGGCGGTTGGTCAGTCAAATCGTGGCATCAGAGCGGAAGAAGCCCACGAAAGACACCTTCACGGTACCGTAGCAGAATGGAAAGAACATCGGTAGAAGGCTAGCAGCGGACCTCTATCTCCAAAGTTCATCATTCATCTTGCCGAACGATTAGAACGTTTTAACGTCTCACTTAATCCAACTCCATTAGTCGCACTTTGCCGGTACGTGGCCGTCTTCAGTTCTTCGCTGGCCCACACATCCTTCTGTCTCTGACTCTGGCCTCTCTCTCTCTGGTGTCTAACGCATCGTCAAACATCCAATCAAACGTAATTCAATAACGTTCGTCAGTCATGCTGGCCTCTCGACAGCCCGGCACTCGGAGTGTTTATTTTATGCCGCCGTCACTTTCGGGACCCCTTTTTCCGACCCCAGGACCTAGATAGGAATCTAATAAAATCAAAAGAGCGTGTTAATGACTCATCAGATTACTTGCTACCTTCGGAACGTCCCGGGTCCCCCGACGGAGCTGACCACCCGGGCGGAATCGGGCGGAGTTTTGGGAGTCAAATATGGATCGAGTATTCGGCCGGCCTCTACTGAGGCAACTTGAGCCCTATACGGCTCTGTTCCTATCGGCATTGTCCGCTTTCTGCACGTCAAGAAGAGTTCAAACTGAGGACAAGTTTAGGTTGGCACCGTCAGAGACCGGGACCGACCGAGGGTACTTCGCCGAGGAGTTTCTTCGCCGATGATGATCGAGTGAGGCAAAGTTTGTGTTAATAATGATATTTCGTTTCCACTCTCTTGAGAAAGACAGACTTCGTGGGGGTCTCAAAGCGCGAGGCTCACTTTGTAATCAAATCATCTTTGGCCGTGTTTACTTCAGCCGTCGGTGAAGCGAGTCTTTTGCTGCCCCCCGTGATTGCTCCATATTTATCTGAACGCTTTCTGAGAACACCACAGAACTTCACGGCTGGTCCGAGTGCCGACTGAAGTGGATTCGGGGCTGAAGTTGGATAGTTCTAAAAAAACACACTTTGCATACGTTCCGGATCCTCCGCACTGGCGATGTATGAATGGCGTCCGCTGATAGCGCGGACACACAAGAGCGCATAAATTAGAATTTTAATTAAATTGCCGAGGCTGAGCGCCACCACCTAAGCACAATCAAACGCATGATTGTGGGCTGCTGCTCTTCCTGGAATGCGCAGCGTGGGTAGCAACACTATCACCCGCCGGAAGATAAATGATTCTATTTGACAGATACGAAGAGCGGCACTCCAGCGAATGACAAGACCGCATTGTGCAGTACGCCAGCGGAGACTAGTAGACGAACCACAAAAAGGAGCCATGCTGAATTTTGCATACATAATCGCCTTAAATTCTATGGGCTTTTTTTAATAACAAGATTATCACGTGACACTCACACCTCAAGAAGGGCTCCGTTTGCTGCCTGTAACATGTAGCAGACCACTGATAACGCCACAGAACCATTGGCTCGGGCGACTCAATTACCGATGGCCACAATCTTCACAGACCTTTTGTTGACCAAAACCTGAAAGCCCTGGGAGTCATCAACGAGAACAAATTTCCAGCCGATGAGAAAAGAACCGGATCAAGCTGTGTGTGTCAACCCGAAAGTCAACAACAATGGGAAAATGCCGCGCTAATTGGTGCTGGCGTTGGACAGCAGACAACAGCGCTTCCCAGCAGCGTGCGTTGATTGATCCAATTAATGACTTCAAAAGCTTTGGTAAAGTAAAATTGATTGAAGTTGCCAAAGTTGCCACCAGAGCCAGAGCCAGCAGTTGATTAATTTCTACCGAAAAAGCAGCTTTAAACCCGGCCCAGGACGCTGCTTCAACAACTTGCCGGCACAGACACTTGCCTTCCGACCAATTCCGGGTCTCGTGTGACTTTAGACCGCAACCCGGTGCGACCAAGGTGCGTCCCAAGAAGTGCTTTATCGTGTCGTCGTGTGCCTCGCCGGAAACTTTTCATCGCTAAGCTCGTACGCTCGGGAGGTTTTAAGTACACACAGCAGCCGCTCCGAAGTTGCCGGAGCCAGGAGCCAGGTTCCTTCACGGTGACATCGTTTGCCCTTCGGTGAGTGTTTACCGACACAGCTAACTACTGTGTGTCTTAAGAAGTCCTTCTCCACCACAGTGCCACATGGGGACTGTATCCGGTCTGCAGCAGCAGCCGTGCGATGCAACCGCGCCACCAAGCGCCAAGTAGTATAGTTACTAAATTCGCCATAAACTTTTCGTTTTCGGCATTTTGCGATTCTGAAAGCGGGTCCTTTGTTTGCCCAAATGAAGATCCTCATTCGGAGCGGCCGCGAAGGTCCTGTGTGGGCCGATATGTGAAATGGAACGTTAAGCCTTTCGTCGGTCTCCGATGGGCTCCTGCAGCGGCAGGATGAGTGGAATGATGATGAATATATTTTATCATGCAAACCCCGGACGCGCTCACGATAGGAACAGGATCCACCGGCAGGGTGTGTGCGATGGGCTGCATCATCATCTCCATGGCCACTTGCCGGCTGGTATTGCACCGATAAGTTCCTCGCTTTGGCAGCCAACCAGAATTACCAAACCGAACCGAACCGAAAGCGAAGGAAGGAGCCCGGGCCTCGGCGACGACGGTGAAAGTCCTGCTGAATGGGCGACGTCTTTATTATGTGTTTACCGCCGGCTAATGCCATGGGATGCATACGGATCCTTTGGTGCTGGTGAGGACCGCTCACCGATAAGAGCCGCCAGAATCCCGGGGCGAGGTGACCAGGCTGGCTGGGGTTGGTTTGGGCCGCTTGCAGATATCGATCCGGACGCGCGCCGAGGTACGGGGATGGTACGGAATGAATTTCACCATACATTACTCTCCGGGGAAGGCCCCGGCATATGTTGGTTATTGTGATGTGGTTTCCAAGACGGAGCTGGTAGAACCGTGAACCGAGAGACCAACTTTTGCTCCGGCCAGGCAGCTCAAGATATTAGGAATGCGGTTAACCATTCTCCGATAGTCATGCTGCTGCTGGCGGCTGGCGGCACAATGCGGACTATGCTGGCTCAATGGAACGCCTGGCGCTGTTGTCGAGACCTTCGATCCGGGCTCAACTACTTACACTACGGAGGTCTTAACTAAACCACATGCATTATCTTTCAATCGTCTTTGCGGCATTCTCGAGGGGGTTCATGAGCACCTTCTTGGGCCAAATTGTGACAATATTTAGGAGACGGCAAAGTTACCGCTTGGTTGACTTCTTTAGAACTTATTGTTTTGCGACACCTTTAGAGAAGATTCACCCGACCCCTTGCAAAT
Organism: Anopheles cruzii; assembly: GCF_943734635.1. Lineage (NCBI taxonomy): Eukaryota > Metazoa > Arthropoda > Insecta > Diptera > Culicidae > Anopheles > Anopheles cruzii. Next base: position 962,420 of record NC_069144.1, read on the forward strand.
TGGACTAATCGAACAATTTGCCAAACACGTTTCTTAGCCTTCAGCCATCGCCTCCGAGTATCCTCCATGGATGGGATCATTTCCCTTCACCGACAGCTGTTATCTGCTGCTGGCTCCATCCTGCAGCAGCCAACCGTCAATCATCGATCACAGTGTGTTGAACTGGCGGCTCCGAGTTACATCGAGTTGCACACCCTCCAGGGAAAGCCTGCGGCCATCAGCTCTGTGGCTTATGGAGCGCTATCGTCTAGTCTGGCCGGCATACGGTTGATACGACCACATCGACCGGGGACTGCACACGCCCATCATGTAACTGACCTGCCCCCGGGAGTGAGGATGTGCAAGGAAGGCGCAGCCGGCGCCGCCGGCGACGGAGAACGTTGATGAGGGTGTTTCACAACTTTGCCGACACCCGGGCAGCCGGTCGACCCGGGATTGACAGAACTTAAAATCGACTCCAGCACGGCGCGAAGCTCCCCGACGCCTCTCGGCCTAATGATGATGAATAATGCCCCGGCAGCTAGTGGCTCTAGGTCCCCACGAAGCAGAGGCATCGCGGGCGCATCACACGGCCACTGGACTGGCCGACGCTTCGAAATGACAGGAAACAAATGAAATGCAACTCTAGTCCCGCCAACGACATCCAGATGCGATGTTAATGTGTTTTACCCATCCGTAGGCCACCGCGGGTGGTGGCCGCGGGTAGGTTCCAGTGATAAATGATACGTCTTCAGCCTTATCCCTGCCTGCCTGTGGGTCATCCGCCCAAGAAGTGGAGAAAAGTTTTAAATACACACCCAGCGGTGAAGGTGAAGCCACGGAACGTGTAAGAAGTGCAGTTTAAGGCCAACCCGAGTGAAGGTGTGTCGTACGGATACGGATACGAGGCTAAAAGGGTTGGCACTTAGTGCTGCTGGACCGGAGAGCCATCAGCGCTGAGCGGAAACAGACAATCTAGGTGATGCTGGCGTTAAAAGCAAAACCTAAAATGGACTAAGGGAAGTCTAAAGTTAGCCCGTTTCTATGACCACCTGGATGGCCAAAGCCAAAGAAATTTGAGGAAATCTTGCGAAAGCAAACAAAACTGCCTTTTATTGCAGGTCAGTGTCAGGAGAAAAGTACGACCCACTACAAGAGGACAGACTGAGATGAGGTCCAAGGACAAGAGGGGATTCTCTTGGTCCGAAGGTATTGGGTACTGTCGAAATACGATAGCCCCAAAGTGGGCAACTGGATCATCGTGCAAAAGTGCAACCGGCGACGACCCCCGAGAGATTCGATCGAACGCCGATGCGGTGATGAATGTATTTAATAACACCGGATGCTGCGCCGCCTCTAAAACTGAAGACGATTGGCACAAAAGACGAGGAGCCTTCGCGGACGATGCACTTTTCAATTGGAGTCGAACCTTTAATTTCCGCTAATCGAAGCCGAAGATAAAGATTATTGCTCCACAGACTCGAAGGCTCAGGCCCAGGTCCTGCCATGGAGAAGACCTGTTTGATTGAAGTTTTCCCGAGGTCCTCTCGAGGACTGGGCGCAGCAGGTAGCCACAGCGTCGGCGACGGCGAAGAACGAGCCGAAGAAGGGCAAACAATAATCAATACCCTTTAAATGAATTATTTAATAAGTTTGGCTACCTGTTGATTGCGATGTGCGGGATGTAATCGATTTTAATTGTACGTTCGACGATGCCGAGGCCAATTGGTGAGCTTCAAGGGCGGCGGCCCCCCGGGTGTCCTCCAAAGTTGGAACACTAAAAACCGGGGGTAGCACCACGGAACGACGAACGACATTTGGGACGGTAAATGGCCGATAATGATGGTTGCGATCCGAAGCCCTTGAAGGTTGCGCATCGGTTGATAATTACCAGAGCCCAGCCACCGCAGCGTCTGCGTTCTGATCACGGTGTTTTTGTCCGAAAATGTTGTTCCCTTTAATATCAGGTTTACAGTTCAGCTTTGCTTCCAATAACTTTCGTCGAAGTTTGTAAAGGCAAACGTTCTTGTCGTTGTAAAAGTGGCATTCGGTCGACGGGCTTTTTGTTGCATTTTACATCCCCGATTAAAGTTCATTGAAATGTAGCGGTTTTCCGCATTTATCGTTAGTTGCATTCAGCGAACCGGCAGTGACGCAGTTCGGGAAACAATCGCATCACACCGTGTACTCCGCGTCAAAAAAGCTTAAAAATGCACCGAGCAGGAAGGAACCATTGTCAAGCGCCGATGTCCATAGCGTGGACAGGAAGTCCAGAACAACCAGAGCCTGCCTGAAAAAGTGCATTGCAATGCACAATGCACACGCCGGTCGGCCGGAATGATTGCCCGACCCGGGGTAGTAATGACACCGAGCGAGCAATTTAATGATAATGTGCATCGCTGCACTTTGAAGGCAAATCGACGGCGACGGCTCAGATGCCCGCTCGCAGGTCCACCATTATGCTCGGGGTTCGTTACATTTCCCTCTTTCTCTCGCACTCCCTCATTGTCACTCTCGAACCTTCCATCATAATGCGCGCCTTACAGCAGCCATAAAGAACCCGGGGTCAGACTTTTTAAAGCCTCATCGCAAAATGAATGAGTCTCCGGGCCGGGGGGGCCGGGTGCATGGTTTTTTGTGTGTAATGGCCCGGTTCTGGTTCATTGTGCGGTGCCGGTGCGAGAACCGTTGCACCTTTGGGGCGAGTAATTTATATCAATTTTCTCCACCGGTCTGAGCATTAACATGTCGCACGGCCATGATAAAAAAAGCGTAAATTAACACCGCGAAACCATCATTTGCTCCCTTCTCGCCGTGCGAAAGGCGTCATTTCGTCGAGATCAAGATCATTTCATCAGCGCGATCGAAAATAATTCACATAAAAGTACGCTATCGCGGTGCCGGAATCTTGTACCAAGGTTGAAATGGGCCAGATAATTGTTATCAACCCATATCGCAACACTCCGGGCGGCGGTATTACGCACTTCATTACAGGTGATCAAACTTGCCGGGAAACGGAAAAGTAATTGAATGCCGCCAGCATCCTCACGTTCCGGGAACGATTTGCCAGATTCATTGCGATCCCAAAATTATGTACGATGAAAATCTTAACCACCGATGACAGATCGTCTTCGTAGTGTTGTTGTCCCGTCCCGATTCCTTGCCGCAGGGTACGAACCTGGAAAGAGAGCAAGAGAAAAAGCCGCACACATCAGTTAATCGTTCGCAGACACGCAAGATTCGGGCAAGGTTAAGACATAATGTTGACAGAAAATGCGGGCCAGCGCCATCTGTCATCGGCGTCCGGCCGGGAAGTCGCCGGCGCCCGGCTAAAAACTGCAAATTTGTAGACATCAGACATAATGACGTGGATAGAGAGCAACGACACGGAAACCGAGCGAAATTAAAATATATCTGATTTTAATGTAAATTTACAACTTAATTACGGGTGTTTGAGGCCGGAAGTGAAGGTGACACTACAGCCGTTCATTATGGGCCATCAGATGGACCGCGTTGCCTCAACAGCAGCAGTTGCCAATTTATGGCACAACAAACAAAGAAACAAAATGTGCTGGGATGTGAAAAGATAAACGATCACTTCCCCGACGCACGTCACTCAGGCAAGTCATGAGATGAGCCCGGAGTCTTCCCGGATCCGGAACGAAAGATATGCTATCCTGGATCCGTGGTGTCGCTCGTTTAGTCCAAAAGTACAACCGATTTGTTTGTGGCACCACTCTGCCGCATCCGCAGTCGGCATCATTTGGGAGGATTTCCGCAAAGTACACATCAATCAGAGGATGTGTATGATGAACATCATCTTCGGGAGTGCCACACTACTCGCATTCGGAGGATGGATCTCCTCGAGGCACACGCGTCATGTGGGCGCGCTGCACTCGGAACTCGGAAAGGATTATCCGGACGCCTTTACCAAGAAAGTCTAAGTCTTGGAAACAAGCAGATATCGTTGATACGCCAGTTGAACAGTCGGTTGTCATGAAGATGACGTGCTTGAAGTGGAAGTTGCCATGCTTCGGGGTATTGGAGTCGTCTTCAACAATGTTTCACAATGTGTCAGGATTTACGAAGCTATTCCATATTAAGAGCAGAATAATGAAGAGTGAATGATGGTTCCCGGAACCCTTTGGAAGCGTCACTATTATTCAGACCGTAAGAAGACGTCGGATTATAACTAATCAGTTGCTGAGAAACCCTGAATATGCTTCCCGTAGCTGATTTGTTGAATAAATAAACAACCGCCAAGCAGCTCTCAGAATGTCCGAGGTGGAACGTGACGGAGGCCAATCACTATTCCACCATTCCCAGTAGTTACCAACAGTCTTAGAAATCGAACAAAAAGACGACCAGAAACTAGGACTTAGACCACACGGCGGCGGCGGTGGCCGAGATTCGTCAGGAATTCCCACCGTATCACGAGACGACGTGATGGCCGGAGTTTCCTCAACTTATATCGTGCGTGTGTCCCCAGAAAGGCCCAACAGCACACATACAGGGAGTGACGTGGTCCGGGGGGAAGGGGGCGAAGAAAAATTGATTCCCGCATCCGTGCGAGACGTCGTCGCCCGTTGACAACGTTAAAACGTTATTTATCGTTTTCAAATGATAATCAACTGTGTTTAACATAACAATGCGTACTACGTGTGTGTCTTATTGCCTCGGTGTCCGTCCGTCTGGGGGTTGTTGTGTGTGCGCCTTTTCACGGTTTCTCCCGCAGAGACGACTTCCCGAGATGTCGTTCCTCAAGATTGTTGTCGGATTGTGGCCGGAACCTCCCGGAAACACGCGACGTATGACAATAAATTCAATAAAATTCAGTCCCGACTTCTGCGCGCGAGTCTGTGGGGTCTTTGACGGCAACATCCTGCGGGATGTCGGAAGTTCCCGGTTCCCGGGTGGACCACCATCGATTTCACTTTTACCAACAAGTGAAAGTTCTGGCTTCCGTCCTTTCCGTGTTGGTGGGGCCACCCAAAGATTTCTTCCCCGAAGGTTGTTGGTTTATGAAAAATTCACGGCACGAACTCCACTAGCTCTCGGGGGTTCCGGGGTCCGGGAGGAGAAGTTCCGCGGGGACCGAAACGAAGGAACGGAAGAGGATCACATCGAAAATGTCGATTTTCCGACCAGGACTGGAAGCGCCCCAACACGCCTACGGTAGCGCGCCATCAAAGAAAATATGTCTTATTTTTCGTTTTCGATTCCGCTGCTGGTGCCACGTCAATGGCCCTGACTGTGGCTGCGACAAACATGTGCGACGTCGTGTGCGTGCCTGATCCGCCGTCGGTGGGCTGAGATTCCAATCGGAAGGACAATTTATATTACTTCACTTTTTTGTTTCTCGCAGCAGGAAATTGGCAGCAGTTCCGCAGAAAACGCCTCCGCTCGTCGGACTTCCAACCGTCGGCGTGGTGTTGGGCCACCACCGGGTTGGCCGGAGGCTTATCTTGCCGAGGATATCTTCCTCCCACCCGGTCGATGTCGAAGGTAACCAAGACCGAAAAAAGGTTGCAACAGGATCCTATAGACGAGCTGCTCAACGAGCGGTGAAAGTGAAACGAACTCTTTCGAATATGTTTAGCTTACAAACTGAGTTCCACCCGGCGTGGGTTTCAGAACAAGGATTCAGTGTCTCTGGGTCCAGCAGAAGCGCCACCGGGAATCCTAGGAACAGCTTTGCACTCAATCGGAAAGATAACGAGCCCAGGAAATGGGCTGGGTCCGAGATAGTCCTAGCACGTGCAGCCGTGTGCGTGTGTGACAAATGGCCGCCCCGTGGTCCGTGATTCGTGCCGTTTTGGCTACCTCGTAGTTTGACAGTCAGCGAAGAATTATTGGTGGTCGTTGGCCTGCCCATCACGGTGGGGCTAAACGTCGTTTGCTTTGTCGTCGTTGTTCTACGACAAAGTCCCGTTTTGTTTTGGAGTTCGATGTTTTTTTGGGTCAGCTTCTCGTCGGGCGGCGTGTGCTCCAGTTATCTCAATTAGGCAGAACTCGCTTTCTCCACCCGGCGGCGGCGGCAGCGCGCGGAAGCCACGTCCTGTCGTCGGGGAAATTTATCACCAGGCTCGCGGGCGCGCGGCCGCTCTTGGGCGAAGACACCAACCATTAGGCTGATTATGACCGTGGCGGCGGCGGTGGTGATGGTCAGCGGGGCCGTAATCCGTTTGTCCGGTCATTCAGGGCAATTTGCGAACACTTTCCCGCTTCGGACGAACTAGCGCCACGGTCAAGATGCCTTTTTTCTCTACAACATGGCTACAGCCTCCTGATTTTTTTTTCGTTATCATCGTTGATTATAGTGATCTACGACGGGCGATACTGCCGCTACTGGGCACCGAGCGAAAGAGAGAGCCGAGACCGCACTGAGGCGAGCTTTTATGGTCGGTGGCCGGAAATCCTGAGTAATATAAACTGAAAAGCTCACTTTAGCCAAACCAGGGGCTAGCACCGGACGATACATCACCAGACTCGTCCCTCTCCGTCGTCAGGATCTCCGCTCGGTGGCCCACTTCGAAAGGATGGCCGGTGCCAAAACGACTGGCCACTTAAGTAGACGACCATGGGCACCTCACCTCGACATGTGGATAAAAATAGCCGCCCTCCCGTCCCTTCTGCCCGCCTCGTAATCGCAATCGCAGGTTGGTTAATTAATGAGATGATATCACACACTGACATTAACGAGCCGTCCGCCGTCGGTGTCACGGCGCCACGGTGAGAGTGTAGGGCAGAAGGGGCCAGATAAGCAACTGGAGCAGGTATATTTTTACTTTCGACTTCCCGTGACTTCCCGCTGTCTAGTACTAATCGAGAAACTTCCGCCGAAGATGCTCCCGACTGTCCGGGGGAAGCGTACTGCAATTTGTTTTATCTGACAGGCAGTTTACACTGGCCACTGGACGGATCGGAGGAAAGATGATTTCCTGCAGCAACGGCCCTGGAGCTGATTAGCAAATTACTTTCTTGATAGCGATTCATAATATTTGCCAAGATTGAGATATTCAAACATGGCACCGTTAGGCTGTCTTCATTGCAGATATCTTGGAATGGAAATGGCTGTCAAGGATGTAGAAATCTTGTATATTTCTTAATTTTTATTTTTGTGATCGGGAGATATAGTTTCGTGCTTCTGAATGCGCTGAGTGTTACACATGAACTAACTCAAGTAATCTCCGATTGTGCGGAGAAAACCTTGTCAATGAATACTTGACGATTTTTTTAAAACACTGCTCGACGATGCTACTCGACTGCTCGAATTCGTATTATGACGAGGTCGCTACAAGGATTAGGAATGAACAGCTTTAGTGTCTTGTTTCGTGAACATATCTTTCTTAGAATTATTGCGGAAAATGATTGCCTTCCTTTCAACTCCCGTTTGCAGTTGGGAAAGCTGCAACCAAAGCCAGACAATTCGGAACTTCGCGCGGGACCGTAACTGAGAATCAATTTTGATGGGCAAGGAAATAAAATCCAAAATTTCTGTCCTCCTTTCGTTCCGGGGGCACGATGATTTCAGTAGTCGCTTTACTGCCGACTGACACGTCGGCATGTTTCGTCCCTCCCAGCCCTGTGGTGCCATCATCATCGGAGCGAAGCAACGCAGAATTTAATCAATTCCACAGCACCCTAAAGCGACATACGGCGGGCGCACTATCGGCTGTCAATAAAATAGGCAACATAAAACAGTCGTCATAAAACGGTTATTTTTGGAGCAGAAGGTTTCGTCGGGAAACGGTTTCGTGGGCCCCGAAATCCTTTCTTTCACCAGCGCGCTCTGCTTTTCTGCACGCGTAAGCACCCTTCAAACGGGACCGCACCCATCATCGTCATTAGCGACGGGCCCGGTCCCTCAGGAAGAGGGAAGAAAAATGGCAAAATCGGCGAAGTCCGCAGTGCCGGGACCGGGAGTGGCGAAAATTAAAAGTATGAGCCCCCGAGAACCGAACACCATCGATCTTCGCCATCGGCTGCAATATTTAACGACCGCTGATAGCATCTCGCAGCTGGGGCGCTGGAACCCGGGCCCACAACCACAATTGCCACTTTTAGGGGGCGCCGGTATCTTCCCGAAATCCCTCCGAACACCGCAAAAGACCCTCTCTTCGGCGTTCGCGCGAAGAAAAGCTGACGACGCAATAATCGAAAGTTTGTCGAAGCGATTATCATTGCAGCGCGTAATGGGGGAAAAGTGTCCGCGTCGCACGTGCCACACACGTCCCCGGTCGGCCCCGGAAAAGCGGCGTCGTTGGGAGTTTCCCAAGAAAATGTAACATAAATTGAATAGATCTAATTACGAACGATTTTTATGATTGCAATCGGGCAGACCCGGGCCGAGACGTGGCCCCGAAATGGTGCGGTTTCTCGGCGCCGAGAGCCGAGGCGTAACTTTGGCGGGAAATTAGTTTTCGGGCGACGGCGTTGGTAACTTAATTAAATCTCCAAAACAAACCAAACAAACTTCTATTAACCTGCTGAAAGGACCCGGCGGCGCACGGTTTCCCGGACAAGGTGCACACTCAGCGCGCAGCGAGAGCGATTTGGGGAGCTAAATTCAATTTCATGCTACTAACACGTCGCCGCCGGGGCTACGTACGGAGTACAGCCGGCCACACTACTCTCGACTGTTGCCGCTTTCTTCACCGTCTTTCTACGCCCAAGATGCACTCTTGGAGGCGAGTGCTTTGCGAGATTGTGACTGGTTAGGAGAATAGAACACCGGGTCCGGGTCCGCCGTTAATTGGAAAATGTGTGCAGTTTCCAAAACGATTGCAACCTGCTGTGGCAATGCACTTGGCCGTCGCGCCGTTCATGCATGAATTATGCTCGAAACAAAACGTACAGAACTCTGAGGGCGAAGAGAGTTCCCAAAGCTCTTGATGCGCCTGCCTGGCCAAACATTTAATTAGATTTTCAAATTACGGAACCACATAATTGCTCTACGAGAACCGAAACCTCATTCAGGTGAAGGAGTTTTCGGGCGCGTTTCGTAGATCGGAAGAAGTAGCATTAAAAATTGTATTATAGTTAATGGACAATGGAGAACAGATTTAATTTCGATAGATAACAACCGAAGCATTAGATCCGGGTTTTTGAGCGGTCATTGTGACGTCATTGTTTTAATTGAGTAAGTTTATAGGAAAAAATAGCTCAATTTCTCGAAACAAACCAGAAACTCCGCGTGTCCAATGACCCAGTGAACAAAAGCACTCAAAGCGCCATCAATGCTCCCAACATCAATTTGCTTTGGATTTCAAAAATGGACCATAAAAAGCTGAAAAGCGAACGCACGAAAAACTTCAACCCAAAGTCCGGACATGAATTTTTAACAAACGCATTATCCAACTCAAATAAACATCCGAAGCCCCCACACGGGGACAGGAGCGTTATTCGTCCGGACCAAATGTGATCTATTTGAGGATGGGGGACATCTCTCTGTGTTGTGTTACAATTTTTACGACTCTACCACCGGACACCGGACTACCGGGGGACAATGACGGCAAGCGCTACTTTTTCGATCACATTTTTCCATCCTAATTTCGTTGGGTGCACCAACGGCCTCGGTTTGCAAAATCGGAAGTCGCATCGCCGGGCACACGAGGGGTGTTTATATATTCCGAGGGAGTATCCTGGCGCTGTGCGTCACGCTTCCTGTCGCATTTTCGGCAAATATACGTCGCATTTGGGGCTCAGACCATGGTATGGCGAGAAGCGAAAACGATAAACTTCCTCCGGAACTTCCAACTTCAACTTCCTGCACTCGGGAAAGTCAAATTGTCTGTCGAATTAGGGGGCGCCACCCCGGGTGGCGGGTGGCGCGCTTGTTGCTCTGCGTTATGTCTATGTTTTGGTCCGAAGATAATCTGGGGCCTGGCCTCTGGTCTCGGTTGCATACTAACGGGCACTACTACGCGCGCGCTACGTCTTAGACTTCCGCCCGGAAGTCTCGGGGCAGATTCGAACCGATAACAAATTGTTTGCTCGTCCGGCGGCGATTAGTCTTTTCCTTCCCGGTGCCGCCGGCTGGGTTCGCTGGTCAGGGCGCAGGGCGTTGATTTATGGCCGCCTGTCCTCCCCTGGCGGCCAGATTGGCGCTATCGGCTCGACTGCCGGGCAAAGTAGCCATGTCAGTTTGTTGGCCCGTTTAGCCAACAAGATTTCGTAAACATGAGCAAATGTAAGGCTCGGAACAGTGCAACTGCAGGCTGCTAAAGTGAAGAAGACTTCGTTAACTAATTCCTGTAGGAAAAGACGAATCAAATGACGCACCAGAGGGAAGAAAAAGCCACATGCCGAGGCAGGCGTCAAAGCGAAATCAATATTATTTCGCACGTCACTGGAATTCGGTTATCGTTTCCCTCAGAACAGGCGACCGACCGAAAAGGTGAAGGACCGCGAGGGTCCACCCTAACCGCAGTGCAAAAGGGAGATCACAGCTAGGGGACCCGAATCCCCTTCGTTATTCTTTCATCGGGCGACTTCTTACGCATCATCGGCGCCAACAAGAAGGGTTTCCCTCTTATCCCCCGGACACGGAAATGCGAAAAACCTTCTCCGTGCCGATGCCAGGGCTCACCGGAAGCCGAACATAATGATGGACCTCTTTGGTCGCCTGTCCCGCAAAACCCATTTTTCCGAGAAATCCTTCATTTCTGCGGGGTGCGGTTCCCAGAAGCAGACTAAACATACGAGAGGGGCTTCACCGAAGACCGATTGGCGACGTTATGCCTCGGACGACATTCGATCTCCCGGGGACCGCGGGAAATGCGGGTCCCCCCCTTTCTCCTCCTTTGGCGTAATCTATTTTCGTCCCCCGGGTCGGGTCGGGCAGGGTGGTGTTTTCAATTCGCCAGAAACGAGGCGCCCAATAAAACCCAATTTCGGACACTTCGCCACCGACGAGATCGACGGAGACCCGAGACCCGGGGCTTCCCGGTAAATAAACACTAATTAACACCGGACCTTTTCGGTAATCAGCTAAAAAGGGCATCGAAGGAATCCTTTCTGACCAACGGACGAAGCCTTTCCCCCGGGGGAGGGCGAGACAGAAAAGGGAAGAACCGAAGACCGTCGACCACCGACTCGAAGGCTTCCCCTCTGGGTCTGACAGGTCGTTGAACGCGGAGTGGCATTCCTTCACCACTCCGGACTTCCTAGAATTCCACGGGAAGAAGTTGTTCTTTGGAGTTTTTCCTCTGCTCGGGAAAAATCAATCGATTTCAGAGGGCCGATCCGGGAGCGCCCTACGGCCGTCGTCGTCGTTTTTGTTGTTTGTTGGCTTTACTTTACTGGCCCCCGGGACGCGGATCGGTGTATCGCGTCGGCATCTACAACCGGCAATCTGTACAAGGATTTGTTCGCACAGACCACCCGGGCGCTGCCGCCCGGCCTTGCGCCTTGTTCGCAGAGGGACCGATTTGTCTTAAGCCGTTTCGCCGGCCGAATAGAGCAAATTAATGCCGCCGGAACACACACTCGGAGCGGAGCCCGAATTGCAAGCGATAGCCTTTCGCGAACCGCGAACACGCCCGCCGACCAGAGCGCGGGAGCGGGTTAATAAAAAACGGGCCTCCGCCCGGTCCGGGTCGGTTGCATGCCGCCCGGGTGCAGGGGAGGATGCACTTGCATGCATAATGAATGCGCTCGGTCGGTGCACAGTCCCGGGCTCAGAGCGGTCGCGGATTTGATTTTACGAGCGGTCAGTGTTTACGACACCATTCCGGGCCATGCAAATTGCTAGCGGAGGGACGCCCATGGGCCACTATCTGGCCACCGCTAGCGACTTCACAGGAACGCCAGAGAACTGCCGCGCCGAGGTCCGCCGGGAATTGTAGACCACTTTGCGTTTCCCAATCATCCCAACCGGAGGGTTTTGCCGCCGTTCTTATCAAGCGCCAGTATGCAAATGGGTACCACATCCAACCAAACTCGAACATTTATCAAACTTTTGCAATAACACCGACCCCAAATTAGCAAGGAACTCATGCTGTACTGGCCGACGCCGCCGCGTTTTGCATACCCAAGTCTCGGTGGGATTCGGTGCGCAATTCGATGGTAATCCTTTTCCGTAATCCACAAACCAACGCGACAGAGAGTCTACAATACTTGGCTGCGGGATTCGACACTTCGCCGACAACGTTCGAATCCAACACTCTGTAGACCACGCCTTTGGCCCAACACACTAGGCTGCTCATTAAATTCGGAGCTTAGATAAGAAAATCACATTTTTATGGTTTGAAAGATACTTTGTTATAATCCCTGGAAGTGAGAAACTGGAACGCCTTCAAAATACGCTTCCGCAGCTGTCATGACGTCATCATTTGATGGAAAACGCTTGTCACGGATGATTTTCTTTGGGTCTAAAAACAGATAGAAGTCGCTAGGGGCCAAATCTGGTAAATACGGTGGATACTCCAACAACTCGAACTTTAATTCATGGATTTTTTGCCATTTTCAAAACGCTCTTATGACCTGGTGCATTGTTCCATTTTTAGCGAATGCGGCATCCATTATGCAAACAGCTTTCTCGAACCCAAAACATCAGTCAAAAATTTGTTTATACTGCTCAATGAGATGGCTAGGCCTTATACAAAATCTCTTTCAGTGATTCGACGATTTTCCAATACGATATTCTGTATTTTTTCTTCGATTTCAGGTGTTGTGTCTGTTTTTTTACGTTTTTGACATGGATCGTCTTGAAGATCGATGCTACGACCACGTTTACACTCAGAAACCCCTTTAAACCTTAAAAAAAATTAAATCACTGCACGATACTTGATTTTTTTCCATTGTAAAAAATACTGTGACATGTCGACACTAAATGGCTTGTAAAAAAATTAAGTGACCGGTTGGAATGAAACTTCACATACGTTCATACAAAGAGTGTACCAATATAAGAAAAAAATTAGGTTGTCGCAGCGCCCTCTGTTGTCGAAGCTCCGAATTTAATGAGCAGCCTAATAATTATTCTCAACCACCCTCATTTACAGCCACAATCCTACCGCTGGTCCAATGAAATGCTCGGGTGACAGCAAAGATCCGGTGCGGCAGAGGATTGCATTAATAAAATTTGTCATTTCGTACGAACCCCAAGAGTGACGAAACGATAACGGGCATCGGGTGGGCTCCCGCGCCTAAAAGGATAGATATCATCATTCCGCGGAGGTCCCCATTTCCCCCCCGTCAACGAGTCACGGAGAGGTGTCTGTGGGAGGTTTGTGTTTCCACGAAACGTGACGGTGCAGTGTCAGCAGCCAGCGCTGGGGTAAAGGTTTTCGCTTCGTTTATTTATTTCTGGCCCCAGCGAACGAACCCCACTAACCGTGAACTCGATAATGTCGAGTCAGCAGACGACGGCTGCCCGCTCCTGGAGGAGGACGAGGCCACTCGCGCAACCCGCAAGAACCGTGTGCGCTCACGTTCGGTCTGTCGCGCTGTGACCCGCACGATTTGACTTTTCCGATTGCCCGGGACGGGGATTTCCCTGGAAATGTCTCTAGTGGCCCCTATAGGTTGCGCCCGGGATGAACCTCGGCGGTCTACGCGACCGCTACCGGGTTTTTAAGGGCGGCCCCCACACGGCCTGGAAGGCCTCTGGATTCGAAGGCAAAAAATTAAACAAAAGAGCCACTCAGCGAAATGTCGTGTCTGTCGAGCCGAGTTTCTGCGGGGGATAAGGCGAGAGGTTAAGCCCCTCTAGTGGCCCCCCCGTTAGAACGATCCATTTGCGTTTGGGCGACCGTTCCCCGTCCGGGTCCGGGGATCCCTTTGAGGACGATGTCACGGAGTGTCGTTACACGATCATCGGCCGCACTCGCCATAAAACGGTTGTTCGCCACTCACAGATTGGTGTGACATCGAACAATCGAACGGACTCGACTCGTCCGGGGCCATCCGCGAGTCTCATTTTCGGAACGACCGATAGTACCGAGTCTTCGAGACCCATCAATCAGTCGACATTTCAGCACGAAGCCTGCCAGTTCCCCAGAGAGCCCTCGGAACGCTGTGAGAAAATTAGACGGACAAGCTTTCCAGAGAGCTAACGATTGGCCCCCTACAAGCCGTTCTCCCTAGAGGGCCGTGGGTTCTCTGTCGTCGCTGGCAGCACCCGCTATGCTGCTATCGGCTTCCGCCGATGATTGATGTGTTTTTGAAGCTTCCGAACCCGTTTTGTGCGAATTCAGCGAACCGAAAGTAGACCAAAACCTCCGAAAGTAGACAGCCGCCGTGTGCAGAGAGAGAGAAGCCAACGAAATGGCACGCTCTGTTGCACACGGCAGCAGCGCCGGATGTTCCGCACAGTTCTTCGGGCCGGAATTCGCACTCCAGTGGGCCTTTGGGGATTATTCTTCTCGCCGGAAGTACCAGAGCCTGCGAAGTAACGCCCGGAGTTCTGTTTCTACTTTTGCAAACAAATCATTATTGTTTAGCAATAAGCGGGTTGATATATTAACGGGACGACGGGCGCAGCTTCCTTCCCTCTTTTCGTCGGTTACTTTTGACGACTCAGCTCCGCCGACGGCCGACGGCTGTCAACCGGTGGTTGAGCAGTTGAACTCCGTCCTTCGTCCCGGTGGCGACGAACTTTGTTACCGAAATTTCCCCATTCATCAAAGTCACACCTCGGAGAGGTCGGTGACATGAGACGCCACGTTTGGTGAAGGTGATGACGCCATCACCTTCTCAGTAACTGTGCTTTCGTTATCGGAGGTCTTCCAAAGGAGGATTAAAGCGTCCGGTGGTATGAGTAATAGCCGCCTTCGAGGGTGGTCCAGACCACCTTTGTCAGCCCTCTCTCGCTCTCTCCCTGGTGGCCAAAGGAGGTTCGGGGCCAACTTCGCCTTTTTTTCGGCGCTCGGAGCAGCTTACGGCCCCCCCCATTATCCTCTGACGTGTGCTTCGGTTTATGGCACACTCGTGTTCTGCATCTTACACACCCCGGCGTCTCGTCTCGGTGGGACAGACGTACATCGTTTTTATCTGCTGCGACAGCCTCGAACAGCCGGGGGCGCCACTTCTCGTGCTGCCAATGAAACTTTAATTTTATTTTCCTTGTGTTTTTTGTTGCATCACCCACAAGCGACAACACCCACTCGAGTTGCGGGAGAAAGGACACACACGCGGCCATGTCCGGCACTGTGTGATCGCGATCGGAAGATCTTTGGGGACAACCGACCCACCGTGCCGTCGTAAATTGTCAAAGTCTCAATTTGTAGTCCAACTCGGAACCGTCCGCCTTCCGCCATCCGGACAGCGAGCTGTAGTCGTGTAGTGTCGTGGCTACCAAATCAAGATTGAAATTCGGAGCGACGACGACCCGGGTTGGAAAGGAAACTGAACCCACCCGCAGGAGGAGGCGTCCCGGGAGAAGAGGTGGCTCACGAATGTGTCGTCCAATAAAAGTCGCAATCGATTGCCGGCTACCGGAGTGCGGATTTTTGCATCATTGATTTCGAATGAAAAATTAAAAGCCGTCGGGGCGAAAGGCGAAGGCGCCCGAAGGTTCAGGACTACAGGGTGGTTCGGAAATATTTCGTAAATTTGTAGGCCATTTCGAGGACTTTTTGAGAGGAGTTTTTAAACTAAGCACGCCGTTCTCATAAACGTTGAGGATTACGTAAAACTGCTCAAAAATTGATGGGAAATAAATTTTACCACAAACAGAGACAAAATATTCCTTTCTAAACACCCTGTGCAGGTGCTTCGATTGTGCACTTATCACGAAAACGGATCGATTTCCGTCGTTTCTATTCAAAGCCCGTCCTTCGTCCTCGCTTTGTGGGATGCATTTCCAGCGCCATCAGAAAAAGGTTCCCACAGAGCCGTAAAACAATGGATGGCTTGATATTGTTTCTCTCATCCTTTCTAGGGCGCAAACCACGTTCAGGCTGACTCACTGACACAGTTCAGCAAATAGGTTTCGCCGTACGTAAAAGGTACACTTCCCGGACGATGCATCTCTGGAGGACTGTGCAGTAACACCTCCTTCAATCGGTGCGATCGAAAAACACTACACAATGTTACCCCAACGACTGAGTGACAGCATGCTGTCCGCGAAGGGCGCCGCGCGCGTTAGTCAATAGAAAACGACAGCGATGGGACCTCATCTGCAAAGTGCTATCACCTGCAGGCACTTTGGAGGAATCAAATTTACACACCATTTTCGAACACAGCATTTTCGCGTTTACTGCGCGCGGCGCGGTGGCCAAACCACCATCAACAAGCCCAACAACGGAACACGATGGCGTCCCGGCGAGCGGTCGAGAATGGACTTTGTAGGCTCCACACCATCTCGCTGGGACGACCGCCGACCGTCCAAAATAGGGCGCGCTTCACATGAAACATGCAACAACGCCTGCAACGCGGAGAACAACGACGGCGCCGGCACTAAAGCCTCTTCTTTTTTGAGCTTGGTGCAAAATAGATTTTCCCAACAGGCGCCACACGGAGCCACAAACTTTGCGCGCGCCTGGCTCGACGGCCAACCACAATAAACGGTCTCACCGGCGCGGCCAGACCTGGCGAGAATGTCGATACACGGAGGCGTCGGTAGTGCCTTCCTTTTCGGAGTCTCCCTCCCACTGGGATCACCTCGTGTATGTTGCGAAACATATTTGAAGCTGCTGCAGAAGCTGGCGTGCTGGCCAGAAAAAACCGCCGCCGAAGTCATTGTGGCAGCAACTAAGGGTACTGGCCCACCTGGCTGTACTTATGTTTAATCCTCCAAAGGCTCCATCAGGAGACAATGTGAAGACTAGTAACATATAGGGTTTCAACAGAAGACAGAAAACAGAAAAAAGGTCCCCGGTAGGTCACGTGCAAGCGAACGGGATTTTTAACTTTACCTCACGGTTGTGCGATATGCTGGTAGGATTAATGACACGGATCCCCGAGCAGAACCCCGGGCTAACCTCCTCTCGGGCTAACTAACGCTGCCGGTGGGCTCTACACCGGTTTGCTCGATGTTTAAAATATGTCGAGAAATTTCCACAAGAAACTCATAGCCGCACCACGACTTGCCGGTGGCCGGTCTTTGTGCAGTGGCAATAATTAATCCTCTTGTTTTAATCTCTGTGAAAATTTTCCACACCCGGACCTCGGGGTCATGCACGGTAGCACGGTCCGGCCGGGTCCGGGGACGTTAGGAAGCGATTTTTAACCAAGTGTTATAATTAGTTTCTACTTGGTCTATGCGACGAAGGTGAGCCATGTCCAGGTACCGGATGGCAACGATAGGTTGAATAATTCGACACAAGATTACAGATTCTAGGAGATGAAAGACTGACGTTAAAAGCCTTTATTCTGGGAAAAACATCCTGGCAATACGTGCTCCAGTCTGTTGGAAGGCGAGTTAGAACATTGGCTCAAAGACTGCCTTTGAGGTTGGCCTTTGAACTGAGAATTGTTGCTAAATCACGATAGTTTTAAAACATTACATCTCTCCACTGTACAGATAATGAAATAATTATAGAATTAAGTAAAACATCTTATGACTGAACACAAAAGGTTTAAATCATCCACTCGCTTCAAACTGAAGCACTCTCTAAAAAGTAAACTGTGACACGCAACGAAACAGCCTGGAGGCGCACAAGTTTTGAGCCCGGCGGTTGAAACGAAAGTGACGCGAGAAAATCCCTCAGCAGACATTTTTCCTGTGGGGCAAGTTTTCACGAAGGACAAACTAGCGGCCCCTGTACGAAGGAACTTTCCCAAGTAGCGTTACGACCTTAAGTATTTCTTTTATCATGAACCTTATAAAACTTTCAGAGGCACGCTAGGGAAGAAAAAAAAACACGTCAAATTCTGACCTGTGCCACAGCACAGTGCACTTCCCTCGAGACGGAGGAGGTGCAATCAAACGAGAGCGTAAACTACACAATTAATTGCTCCACTAACGAGGTCGGAGACGTTACGTTTTTGCTCGGGCAAGACGGGAAGAATACTGATGTTTGCTCATTAAAAGGGGCCAAGAACCCAGACCAACCCGGCAACTGAAGAAATGTGACTGCAGCTTAAGCCCGCTGCGTCAATCATAAAACATTCCGTGGAAAGTTTTTTACTCGGCCCACTAGAACTTGGGATGAATTGTAATCTTTACCTTTTCGTTATTCATGTGATTCTGTGTCGTTATCTTGAGCGAAAGTAGACACAAAGCTAAGCGCTTGACACACGACGCAAAGCAGCTCATTGTTAGCCAAAGCGATGGCGAGTGATGGAACTTAAGACGTTTAAGGGTATATAAGTTATGTTGTACTGTATCTACATCGAATTGAATGATATTAAAAATGTTACGAAAAATAGCAACAATGTTGCCTAAGTAGTGAATACAAGTTTTAGTTAGTGAAGTTCCTCCACACCGAAAACGAATTCCCATCGATAAACGCACTCCCAACATTTTATGTGGCCAACTTCCATAGTAGTAAAATTAATTCAATAACATTTAGGCTACGGGCCATAAAAGACAAGCTTATCTCCGCACATGCAGGCAGCTACTTCAACCTTTCAACCGGATCCAAGGTAAGACTCCTCGTTATGTATCCCAAAAAGAAGCCAGAAACGGCGTCAGACGCTGCTCAGAGCGAAGCGCAAACCGGGATACCCAAAAATCTGTATAAAAATTCAAACTTTTGCTAATCACTTCGCTAGAAAGGCCCACGGGACTATGAATGATTCATTGAGGCAATCAACGGCCAACTCCTTCCGACCCAAAAAAACCAGAAATCTCACCCGGCGGGTCCTTTTGCGCTCCTGTCCGTAGGACCTTTCCCCTCGGAAAGGACTACTGTTTTCCACATTTCTTTGGACTACCGCCAAATTGGTCTCCAAATCAGAGATCTTGTGCGCGTGGCAGAGCTATCACTGTGGACCCTCTCTTCCGCTATCTTCATCAGCAGTCGCCGTCGCCCCGAGGATCGCGCCGGATTCAAGAAGGTTTTGTTTAGGGGAGCGCCGAAGACACGGCGGTCGAAAGGGTGTTTCCACCGAAAAACCTGAAAACCGCCGCTAGGCGTCGTGGCCATGTAAATTTACGATACCATAAATATGAATATGTAAAAGTCAATGCGGTACCGAAATCGGTACCGAAATAGACGGCCGGGCGAGGATGACACACTCCACGCGCGCCAGTCAACTCAATCCATCCACAAAGCGACACACACAGCGCACGGTATCCTCGGGGGGAAAGAGTTCCACCAATCCCGGGCCGGTTTCGTTCCAGATTACGCTAGAATAAATCAGCATTTTGTGGTGCGTTCATGCATCGAAAATTTCGCCGCTAAAAATTATGAGCAGCTCCATTCAAGCGAAACATCGTCTGCGGCCCTCTGGTGTTGTCGGCATGCACCACAATGGCCGCCACTCGGTGCCGTGCACAGCAGCGCTGCGGGCCGTACGACCTGAAGACAAAATCAGAAATGTGTACGCCACTCTCCGGCCAGGGAGGCTGTTGGTGCTCCCACATCGTGCTTTCTTCCTGGTCCCGGAGGGCAGATAGAGAGAGAGATAGAGAGAGAGAGGTTTCTATTCTCGTTCCGTAGAGTCCTAGCCCGGAGTGCGCCGAGCAGCACAGCACAGCACGGCGAATCCGTGGCCATTCGAATTTTTCACGCATTTTAGTTTCAGAACATAGGATTATGGAGATAAATCCCACTTTGCAATGGATTCTTTTCAGTTCAGTTCTGCTCGGGCTCGTCTAGATCGGGCCATTCCGCTGTGTGAGCTCAGTGTGGGCTGGTAATTTATGAGGAAACCGAACTCGGGCAACATTTCTCATAATCATAATTTTTCGTCTTGATACAAATGAACGCTAACGAAAATGTGACTATAGACTGAATGATGTTAGAAAAGTGATAAGTTTCGCTCTCCGAATGGATACTTTCATTAAGTTAAGGCTCTCTCTGTGTCATGCCATAAACTTATTAGGGTTAATCCGGTACACCAAACATGGTTTGAAATGTCACTAAAGATCCACAGAGCGTACCGATTAATGATATCAATCAAACGTCCGGTTAAAAGCCAAATACCGAATCCGCACACCAATCCCCGTTCAGGTGCCAGAATTGGATCAGACTTCCGGCGTAGCGCATTTTGGTGAAAGCAATCGTGTACCGGAAGCAGTCGCGCTAAATTCTGGCGTGGTGTGGAAATCTCGTATGCGCCTGGCTGAAGGTTCTGTCATTCATCTTCGTTAGTTATCATTCGCCAGAGTGTTTGTCGGTTGTCGGAGAAGAGTTCAGGACCCCGCATAGGACGGGTTGGGGAGTTCTGCTGGCCCAGCACCACCAGGCTGCTGACTCCGCGGGGTTTGCTCGGTTGGATACACCCGAAAATATCCGGGCTATTTTATTTACGATCTACCCATTTCCATGAATGAAATGCGCCCGGCCCTTGGCCTCGGGACGCCGAAAGGCGGGTGGAAAATTCTCATAACAATCAATAACACTCAGCACGTCTCGGGGTGTCTGGAGTTGCTCTCGCAGATGATGGACGAGCGAGGTCGCCGGTTAGACGAGTTGCCACATTTTACCACTCCATTCTACGACGAGGAGTGAAAATCGGTGGGCTTAACAAGAAGCAAAAGTTCCATATTTTTAGGAGTGTAAATAAATAAAACATGCTCCAAGGCTAGTAAATAGACATCAAATTCCGACAAATTGCTTCCAAAGTTAGAGGCACTGGCGATGCTCAGGAGTTGCTCCTTTCCATTCCACGTAGCGTGAGTGAGCCGTACACTGGTTCGACACACATGTAGCATTCACACTTTTGTCGAAGAAAGAGCCAACCAATCACAAGAGCAGTCGGCAGAATCTGCCTTGAAGTTGATATGCACGCAGCAAATGGTCTGGCGGCGGTGCTACGCGCCCTCCACGTGGAAACCCCAAATGGAAATGCATAAGTGGATGAGATTTGGGCCATCTGGAAATGATCAGCCGACAGTTTCCGACGTGCTTTGAAACGCCGTGCACCACAGAACAAGCGGTTTATTAATAGAAGTGCAGATGAAACGCAGCGCTCAAAGTAAATGATAAATATGAAACCATGCTAATTTATCCCCAAATGGAAACGAGTCACAATGGCACTAGTGGCAGTATTAAGAGATTGAAAGTGGATGTGTTGCCAACATCAAAGGACCCACCAGTCGGCGCGCGATGGCATTGCGAGAACCAATTTGCAAATTAAACATCGTCGACGAATCGGACACGATCAAGAAATCAACAGAACGATTGGCAGCATTGTTAATTAGATTTGGTCACGTCTGGTTATCGTTACATTTCACACTTTTCGCGCCTTTAGCCGCCTTTTCGAGTTCCGACGCAGGAGGACTACGCGGTACGGTCGCTTTCCATCGGTTATGTTCGGCGGTCACTCACCTAGAATGGGGAGAAAAACAGAAACAAAATTCGCAATCAGTGATTGATCGGTCGGGATGGAGGATGAAATGAACATCAAACGAAACGTTTATGGTTGGCCATTTATTTGGCCAGACGGTTATAAAACGGACAATATTTAATCGGGAAGAAAAGAGAAAAAAACCCCGCAAAACTCATTACGGAAACGCACGAAATGGAATGATGCCGGTGGCAATCGCCTTCCGATGTGGCTCCGGAAGTGCCGCCTAAGCCCCGATCGCGATTCGATTTTGATTCCTTTTTTGTTACTAACGTAGAACGAAACACAGATGGGAAGGCATAAACGTGGGCGGAAATGGTGATCGTGGGGCGCCGTTTGTTGTGTTGGGTTGGGAAATTAAAAATCTGCTCGAATTACCACCGCCCAACAACAAGCTCATTTAATATCATTAGTAGCGAAGCTCACGAGCCTCACGGCGAGACCTTTGGCACTGGCCACCAACCAGCAACATGCGCCGGAGAAGAATTAATGGACGGCCGGAGCGTGCTGCGACCATATTTGTTGGCCGTTTTATTTAGGCCCGTTTTATGAAATTGGGCGCCCACGTTCTATGCTCGGGTAAGCCCACGCGCTTGGTGGGCTCCACGCGGCAAGATAGATTGGTTAGCATAACTCACATTCGGGACGCGATGGAACGATGCCGCGCCGCGATCGGTTTGACGAGAAGGATTGCAAAGAGAAAACCATGCCCAAATTGATTTTCGACATTTTATTGTGCGAGCATGCGTCTTTTTCAAGAATGAACTCTTAATGATATGTTTTAATGACGAAGCCGCATAAAAAAAGGGTTTTAACTTCAGTTGACTGAAGTTTAGGCATTTTTATTTAGAAAATTAGGATGAACGGTTTTTGAAGTAGTTCAAAACCTCTTGAGCTCTTAGCTCAGTTCTTTGTTTAAATCAAGATTCTGATTCATCTAAACACCCAGCTATGTTTATCGCTTCCACAACCAACGGCCCATCGGGCATGATTAATGAGCGATCGAGTATCGAGAAATGATCTTCTAAACATCAGCCGTAAAATTGTTTTAATTTCTAGCACTATTAGACCTTATGAAACGGACCGCTCCGATATCTATTTACGTCCTTTGATAGATAGCTGGTGTACACACGCGTAAATAAATGGAAAGTTTGCATCGATCGAGATTCATAAACAAAATTTTCCAACCGTTGGAACGACCGAGTGGCAATTATCGAGCGGAGGGCGCGGATGAAAAATGACCACTAAACGCGTCGCACAGCACACGTCGTGTCGCTGATATCTTGACTTTCTGGCGAGATGATCAGAACACGTCGTTAGCGAGGGCGCGAGAGCGCGCCTATCGATGATGGTTGGAAGAAAACAACCAAGCCCGGATCGCTTAATTGCCATAATCAATCATAATCAACCGGCAAACCGAAATGGGTCCAGAATTTCTGCAGGTCCTCCTGGAACAACGCCATCACCAACGCGTCTTCCCAACAATAATCGATTGTGAATCGGCCAAAAGGCCAAGAAAACGGCATCATTGTGTGGTATTGCCGCTGGCTGATCGGCTATCTGGGGTTTGGCAACCGATCGAAGTGTAATTTTTCATGTGACTAATGAAATGATTCTCAGCTTCAAGAGCACAAACCGTTCACAACCCGATGTCATTAGGACCTCCCTTCTATGAAGAAACTTGCGATAGAAACAATTATTCTTGAACCTCACATTAGATGTGTGTATGACTGTAGTTATCCTTCGTCGACCGTGAAACTTTCCCATGACCACACGAAGCCCGATGAAGATCTGAGCTGTAGTGGGGATCGACCGAGAAGCCGGAATGACGGAACAACATCGTGTGCGCGAACTCAAACAGCGTAATAAATGATTCGCACAAAAGAAGTGTTTGTAGGTGTGTAGGAGAGAAAGAAAAGGGCCAGAGCCGTGGCAAATGGACCACGTTCCATTCTCGTTCATAGCCTGGGGCAACCCGGAAGGACCTGCGCTGAGAAGAGCGCCAAGAGCGACTGCCAAAAACCAGCGTGTGATTTGAATTATGGTCCTCCGAAGACGTTTTTCCTCCGCACAGACCTCTCGGCGGGTGGTGGCGATGGTAAACACCCACGGACGTACCATGGCCAAGCCAGGAAATGGAACGGAGTTGATAAATTAAAGGGTCATTTGGCGAAAAATATTAATTGCTCTAGGAGACCATTTCCACTCCAGCTGCGTAGTGACCCACTCCTAGCGCCGAAAATCGCCTTAGGCGGCACAAACGGACACGGAATCCACCGCTTACCGGAACCCAACGAGCCGATCCGATATTTCGAGAAGGTGGATCGATTTTTAATAAATATTGTCCAAACGATGTCGGTGCAATGGGTGGGAACAGTTTATGTGGCGAGATGTAATAAGCGAGACAGAGCATCGGCCGTAAATCAGCACCATTTTTCGGCCGGAGCCAGGGTCGTAGTGAAAAGAAAATGGCCGACATTTGTTTGGCGGTCATTTTCCGATACATTAGCCACCGCGATACGTAGCAGTAGCAGGGCGCGTCCAGATTTTCACAAATCGCTGACTTTTATTGCCACTCGAAATGGCGCATCATCTCCGCGGGGGGCCCGAGTGACCCCGCTGGGATGGAAAACTCTTATCGGGCACTACATTGTATTGTTTTCCGTGAAGCGAAAATGAAGCGTCAGTTTTCACGACAGACTCACCCTCGGGAGTCTGATGGGACGAGGGAGGCTACATCCTGGATCCTGGAGCAAAGGATAACCGGCTCCCGGTTGGAAAGGATCGTCGGAGTCATCAAATGCAAATAACGTTAGATACCATCTCGGGCAGGATGGGACGCGGAACGATAATTTCGATGCAAAGTAATAACTGTAACGGTGTCCTTAAATTCAACCCTAAATTACCGATAAAAGAGCCCCGAGAACCATCCCTGGCCATCATAATTTTAGAGGCGAACACCTGTGTTTTCCCTGTTTAGTAGACCTTTAAGTATTATTGTAACACACCTTCGAGATGACGGAACTGGAAAGCATAAAGAAACCGGCCGGTTGGTCTTCAATGTCCCGAATCGCTCGGCGACGGCAACGTTCGAACAGGTCTCGCCGAAACGTGACAAAAGCCTAAAGGCAGGCCCAGCGAAAGACATTCCCATTAAACATCATAAATACTAATGACTGCTAAAAATTGTGCTCCGTAAAGTGACCTCTCAGGCGCGACCTTTTCTGGAAAATATAAATGGCCAAGTGAATGGAGCGGCGTACATCACTCCGCTCTGTGTGAAGCAGGTGTTTCGTTGGACACTTGGCGTACGCAAAACATCCAAATACATCTTCCCAATGGGCCGAGGTAGTCCTTAAAAGACAACGACCCCTCGTTAAGGCGTCGCTCGTCTCTAGCTGAATTCCTCCTGGATTCCTCCTGTGGAAGTGTTGGACGAGCTCTGAGGGCGAGTCTGTTAACTTTGATTGGAATCTCAACGTTGTCCAACGTGACGCATTTTTGACTTCTTCGGAGGCAAACAAATTCATCCATTAATCATAACTCCATCAAAATGGACCATTCACTTCCAGGCGAGAACTTGTCCAGAGGTTCGCCTCGCACACCTATCCCCTGCTGTAATCAACTACTAAAATGCGAATTATGTGCTCCATTTGTTAAAAACTGGTTCGAAAGTCGGCAAGCACCTTTTTCTTACCGCATGCCTGGAGCTCATGAAATGATGCGAGCCATCGCTTCAATAAATGTCAGTCTATTTTCTGTGTTGCTTCGGAAACTGGTTTCCGGTTCATGTAATCCCGTTCTAAAATCTGGTTTTTTGTTTCATTAACCATGCTTCATTTTATTTTCAAATAATCCCACTTTATGGTGGACGGGCAAGGCAAGAAAATTATCCGTTTGGCTCAAAAAATCCTTCCGGCCTATTTGTCCTATTTTTGTTGTAATAAACCACTGAACCGAAATGCAGGAGAACAGCCTATAAAACGAACGATAATGTTGTTTAAAATTAAATGCCTTTAATTTTATTACAGCTTATGTGCGTCCCAACGGGCAATTCGTTTTACTTGCCCAAGAAGATTTGGCCCGTCCCGAGCAGAAATAACTTTTGCAGTTCAGCAATCAAAGCGCAGCTAATTGAGTTATGGACCTCGCAGCTGCTGCTGCGGAGCGACATTCGGTTCGACGCCAAAAGAAGCAAATCTCGTACGTGACGTGTGCCAGTTCGACCGATTGTCGCTTGTTTTTCTGACGTCCACGGGGGCCTGGGCAGGACAGAAGAGAAATAATCGATGGGCTAGCTGGCCACTGGCCGATCACTACCAATTAACTTCCCGGACACTGAGACACCGGAGAGCCGTTCAATAAGCCGTTTTAATCCCGTCCGGACTTGGCTAGGTTTTCGCGCTTGCCCAGGAATCGCCACCCAACGCTGGCGGGACCACGCGTAACGTGAGCCTGTGGCCCATAAAGTTCGCCTGTTTATGAAATTATATTCAGTAAGCGGCTTCCACCACGGCCGGCTTCGAATTAAGACTTCCAGAGTTGCGGCAATCTGATCGTCCAGAGCCCGGTCAGGATGGGCACGTTCCGAAGGTGTCCACAGCTGGTGCCGTTATGCTAAGCATCTCTACCGACGCCGAGACCATCTCGTCTAGTGCCAGGATTATTGACAGCATGTTTACATTTGCTGCTGTAATAACACTGTTATAAAGACGGAAAAAGTCAATATAACGCTTCGCAGATGGCGCAATATATGCATACCGGAATGGCGGATTTCAAACAAAAAAGTCGTCCAGAACTTATACTAGAGCACGGATCGCGGCACGCCGTAGGTGTTAATGTTTACCTCAATTATCAGTAACACCACTTGGGCTACGCAAATAGTCAAACTTTACCACGATTGGTATAATAAGTAGTTAGTAAGTAAGTTCTTCCCTTTAAGTTACGGAAACAGGAAGTCTTATGAACTCCGAGAACACAAACGAATGCAGAGCGCAGAAAGAAACTCCTGCAAATAAAGGCTTAAGAAGGTTCTGAAAAGATTCGACGCCTTTTTTGTGGAGCAACGCTTCAAGAAGAACGAACTTGAGCTTGAAGATTTCAGCGCTCTCACGTTTCTCGTCGTTCGACAAGGGCCCCAGCAGAAGTGGCGTCGGTGAAATGCAGCACCGCGCTTCCCATGCAGTTTCGCCGTCGGAACTGTCACGGAACAAGCACCTTGGGAAGCTAAAGTCGGGCTCCGAATGAAATATGTGCTCTTCCTGATCGCCGACCGATGATTACAAGGAAGTGAATGCAAATGACACACCTTCGGTCCGGGTGTGGCACCTCCCCAGAGTGCCCCGAAAGCGGAACGCAAAGCGAATGACAGAATCAAGATGCATTCGTTACAGCGGCGGACTTCCCGCGCCGGGGTGGGATATTCCTGGGCTCTCCGTGCCAACCATCAATTACCTTCGTGGCATAAGCGTACTAATCCGGACGCCACGCAGTCGGTCTGCTGGGCGACATTTGATCCGCCGTCCGCAAGATACGAAACAAGGTCTGCGCGCAGTTGTCTGAGCAAACAACATTGTAAGCTCCTTGTTGACGATGGATCTTTCAGTCACCAATAAGGACACGGATTGATGTCGTGCTGAATGTAATTAAGTTTTGGCTTTATTTTTGCCAGTTTTAACATCGCATTACGGATCGGATTGCGCAGGCAATTTCAGGGGAAAAATTTTGTTGAATAAATTAAGTAAAATGCCGTACGATATTGCGAAAGTAATCCAGTAAAGTAAAGTAACCGTAAGTCACGTGCATGAGACCCGGAGATAACCTATTCCCGACTTAACCTTGCCTCACCGAGAATAATGGAGTGCTCACGGTTTCATATGGGTACAGATTCCAGAAAAAAAGATTAAATATATTCCGCTTTAAGCCCCTTTTACTGTGCCACATACGTTGGCACACATACCCGTAGTGCAACTGTATTTGCAACCATGAGTTCACCTCGCAAGAATGCAACTTTTCACAATATGAGACTTCGACATTGCGCTCCGCTGACAGGAATGGGATTAATTCGCCATTGTAGAAGCGAAGGTGATGCAGACTGCCGTCTATCTTTTTATGGCACACTTGCACATACGCTGCATGCAAATGCGCCACCGGGGAATGTTATTAAATTCGTTTATCACGATCCCACCATCTGGCGTCGGTGGCGCCGATAACGGCACTGGGGGCGTTGATCACGTCACGCTTCACCAGTGTGTGGTGGCTTAGAGCCTTACCACACCAGAATCATAATGCTTAGCCTTTTCAGTAACACCGCTAGCCAGTGCTTTGGTATATGGAAATTTTATGCTAAACTTTATAGGATTTTTATACCGATCACCGTGATTAAAACACCGAGACATAAAATGTCCTAAAAATATAGCAAAGTTGAAGAAGATTCCTTCCTGCTTTTTACTGCGGAGATAAACGTCAAAATTGAGCCCTTGACCGCTAGAGGCTGTTAGAGGCGACGAAATCATTAAACTGGTTCCCGTAACAGCACACAGAAACGAGGACCGACACGACGATATTATTTTCATTACGTGGACGCCCAGCTTGCAGTAGCGGCAGCATCATTATGCTTCCACCGACGACACATGATGTGATATTAGAGAAATGGTGATTATGCAAAGCAAACACATAAATAGATGGTTTAGATTAATTGCAGACGACCCCGCCAGGGAAGGGAAAAACTCTCTCTTGCCGTGTGATGAAAACGAGCGAAGGTTGGCGCCATTTATTATCCGTGTGAGGAAACGCGATTTCAGCTCACGACCGAAATGACCCAAAAACGGTGCGCCATAAAAAACATACACACTTTGTTGCAGGCGCTGATTTAAAAAACAGATGAGCACACCTCGAGCCTCGAGAGAATGAGCCAACCGTTTATCACAGACGATTGCGGACGATTACCGTCGGAGTGTGATAATTTTTGGGGATATTTTTGGATAAGCGGTTCGCTATCAACATTTGGATTGCGTTATCTACAGTATAGCGCAGCATATCAACAACGTAAAATTCTCTGGCTAATACAATCAAATAATTAGTTGACATCGCCACACAGCAAATTGGCAAATTCAAACAGACTGCGATTAAATAAGTAGCTCCCATTTTGTTCTGAATATTACGAACCACAAGTAGCGAAACACTCGGGAACGAGCCAACAATGTTTTGATCGTTTCACACTCCTGCGAAGCTCCCAAAATATTGTCAACAAGCTCAAGAAATCGCGTGCCAAAATTAAAACAAACCAAAAAAGGCATTTGAATTTTCGCCTATGGCTTCCGGAACTGAAAAGGCACGTAGAATTGAAAGGTTGCGTTTCATGTTTGCCAGCATAACGAAGCGGAACGTTATGTTTCGCGATATCACATTTCTTTTCCACATTCCTTTCATGACGAGATCGTGTTTCATAGTTGATTTACTTCCACGGTGGATCTTTACCGAACGTTCGATCATCAGCTTTAACTAGCCATAAAATATGAACCTCGAAAAGAGTGATTCCTTTCTCGAGCATCTTCACCGCGGTGCGGTTCCGTTTCGCGTCTTAAATTCCATAGAAATTCCGTAAGATTGTGCCCCATTCGTTCCACTGTTGACGTAGGGAAATTGAGTCAAATTAAATCAGATTACACAGCGGCATCGTGTGCGCGAACTAACGAAAGCCGCCTTCATTATCCGAACCGATACGTCATCCGCCGACGGGGGCCGAAAGCTTCCGGCATATGTTCATGTACCAGACCATTATTTACAGGAGCTGGGAAAACTGGGTAACATGAGACTACGCTGCCGTGAAAAAAGTTGTCAAGAGTCATGCAAAGCCTGGGTGCTGCTTGAAAGGTTTTAAGTTACCAGCGGGTCTGGATCCGATAGACTAATGATCAAGCGGCACTTTTCGTCCATCATCTAAAATTATACATGGCAGTGCCGACACCCGATGAATGCTGTTTCCATCAGGCTCACCACACGGTCAGGGTTTCATGTTGACTTTATTTCAATAAAAAAGGAATGTTTTAGATTACCGTAACATAAAACTTTATGAGAATGGAATATTTTTGTAGGTTGTACAGCTAGATAAGATTCGTTTAACAACCGATTATTTTCGTACAGTCTTCTCAAAGTAAGTGATTTTACATTTAATGGACGCCATGAGCAACATTTTATCAGCAATACGGGAAAATGAACGTAAATATCCCTTCACCTTGTAAAGGATATCTTCATAACGAAGTAGACACCTAAAAGAAAAATGACCACAAAGAATACCGAGACCTTTCGGCAGCCGTTCGCCGACATCAAGATTGCCGGCTGGCCAGCCAGCTTGCCGCCTGCGGCACCAGTGATAAGATTGGCAAAGTGAGTGAGTATTTTAATTAAGCTATTTAAATCTTCTTCGGTGAGTCTACTTTCCGCAAGACCGAAAAAGGATTTCGGTCAGTTACGGGAATTTCGTATTAAATTCCCACAATCTCCGAATATTCTTTTTCCGTCGGAACCCAGGCCGAAACCTTCTTGGAATGGGACGGGAAAAATTTAATCTCCCAGCCACACCGGCCGGCCCGCACGAAGATGGCCGCACGGAGATAGCGCCCTGAAATGAATGTTTGCTCATTATTTTATCGTTTTTTACCGTCGCGCGCACTGCATTCCCGGGATTTGCGGGCGTCGTCCACCAGCCCAGGACTCGCGGATGTCGGGCAGCGGACCGAAAGTCACACTCTCCCTTACTGATGCACAATCGCAGATTAATGCTTAATTACCATCATTAACCGCGTTTCAGGCCCGTGTTTGTTGGTTTTAATTTTATTGCACAATTAAGATTTCATTTCGTGCTACGCAGCATAGTGCGCGCGTCGTTATCTGTGGCGTGGCACGGTCACCCGTCCGGTCCCACACGGGGTCAGATAACAATAAATCATTAACCATCACCCGTGTTGCCTCGCGATCAGAGGACACGATTCGCCGGAGAGCTGACCGCGGATATGATGCACTTGCTGAGAGCGCCGTTTGTGGTCCAGAATCGAGCACAGCTTGACAATGGCACGGTATTCGGTATAAATTACCGTGCTATTGTAATCGACTGCTATCGTTTTAAGCCAACGTGCACTGCGGGGCAAAAATTGACAGCACAAGGAGAGACAGGCAGCCAATTTACTTTCTTATGGATGGACACTCCGATGACGGCTCACCGACACTCGTCAAGCCGGAAAGTGTTCCGTTTTCGAGGTGCAACACCTTCATACCAACAGCAGTCTAATCCTACTTCGTCTAACTTATTGTTCGTGTAGTAAATAATGTCCAGAACTCAGATTGATGCTGTTTTGATGGACTTTACAAGTCGATCCTTTTGACTCAGAATGCAACTTAATTTTAAAAATTCAAGAAGACAATATTTTCTCAACCAAAAAATATGTTCCACCTTTAGCTCCTTGGCCAGGTTTTTCCAGGGGTCTGTGAGGTTTTTTTTCGAGCGACGCAACAAAGGAAGGATTTTCCGCTCATGTGCATCGCAAATAGCGTTGCTTGTTCGTGCGCAAGCAACATTCTTGCCATTTTCTCACCTCACCTCAACCTCAAACGTGAGAAAAGGATGCAACGGGTCAGGGCGCTGCAACTAAGTTGCAATTTCACGCCCGGCCGCCCGAAAGCCCGGCGGCCCAAATTGCAGCAAAGTGGCCACGAAACCCTTCGCACAGCGGCCGTCTGTCCGTCGGCCAAAGCCGGCTATTGCTGCATGTGCATGTGCATTCACGAAGCGGGCACATCAAATGCTTAAATGAGAGGAGCCCGCTGCCCGGTGGAGCATCGGGCGGTGAAGAGGATCAAAATGTGGACAGTAGCTCTTCGCACTTATGCTGCTGCTGCCACTGCAAAATGCGATGCCTTTCGGGATGGGGCCCGTAATTTCGCGTAATGGTAATTGCGCGTTGTTCCGCGACGAACCTTTCAAGTAGCTATCGGGGGTCCGCATCCGGGCCGGACACGGGCACTTGAATTAGGTTAGAGGGTGGTGGCTCGGTTACTCCGAACTGCACCGTGCCGACATGGCTTTGCGCGAGCCGGACGATTATTATTTATTAGCGTCCTGCTGGATCGCTGCCCGGAATCGATTGAAGTTGGAAACGGTTCACAAATTGCAGCATGCAACTAATTATAATTTGTCGACGCAGTCTAATCGTCATCAGAACGACCCGTGTGCGTTGACAGAGAAATAATCACCTTCCGTACAGGAAACCTAACCTTCTCCTTCGGGGCTTTAAGTGCTCTATTGCAATAAACCCACAATTTCGATGAAGGTGCAGTTACTTTAATCACTGTAACCCACAAAAGTTGAAAGTCCTAAGAAAAACAAAGCTTTAAACATCGAGATGCATAACAAATTTAACAACCCTCACGCAACTTTACGCGCGATTATGTTCTAATGAAGTCTCGGGTCACAAAGTTGCGTTCCAGCACCCGGCAAACCGTGCAAAGGGAAATGTTGAAGAGCCGTACACCAAGTGCTGGTGTTCCGACCTCCGACCGGCTTACAGCACACGCCGACAGAGTCTTCTCGGAAGCGTGTGAAGGCTGCTGCGCTTGTAACGGGTATCACCGTAATGTATAATGAAGTAAACAAACTAGAAAAATAAATAAGACATGATTTTTATCAGCCCCTTACGCCCCTCTGAGGAGTCATGTTATGTGCCGTTCTAGGAAAAGCTGGGGGAGGCAACAAATTTGAACCTTTCATGTCTTATTAGAGGCACGCCACTCGCGGTGCTAACCTCGTTCGCGAGGTGACTTTTTGTCCAATGCTATGTTTAGAGTTTTCAGAAATAACGCGGTTCGACTGACTGTCGTTATGCTTTCCGTTGCAATGTCGTTTTCCGGTTTGAGTGTTCAGGAAAATATGCCTTTCAGTTGTATCGTTGAAAAAATTGAAAGAAATTGTCCAAGAACTATTTTTGTAACTAAAAAAGTTCGTCATAAAACAAAGACGTTAAACAGAAACATGATATAAGAAAAGATAAAAGAGTTAGAATCACTTCCAAACCGAAACCTTTGTGAACCTAAAAGTTTCATTAACAAACAAAAAGGACCAAATTCCCCAATTCCGCTGTGTATCTCCAGTGATTAAAATTCCAACCCTCTTAGGACTTAATTTAAGAAAGACAAGAGAATCCCAACAAAACACCCAAGTCTCGTCGTATTGGGAATGGTGGCCGCGCAAGAAGAAAAGAATTTCCACGACAATAACTGCGACCGCGTGTACGGCCCGCGGTTAAATCCATCGAAATATGACTCTTAATAACACGCGGCGTTGGCGCAAATGCGGCACTCGAAAGCCTCCTCGAAACGGCCGTCTCAAGCCTTTTCGGGAGACACTTTCGAGGAGAAAGTCCATTATTTATTATCCAACCTTTAGATAAGCCCCTCCGCCCGTTCGACGGCCGGCCGCCGTTGGGTGCAGCATTTGCTTAATCTTTCCTTTTCCAGGATTAACAAGTGCACCCTCCGGGAGGCTTTTCGCTGAGCCTCCTTTTTCCGTGGGGAACCATGCTGGTTGTCCTTAGCCGCCCCGGCGGCAGCACTAATCGTCATCCTTTTGGCTCGGGTTTCGATTCTCGGGCACTCAGCGTGAATCGGTTTCGAATAAATATTCGATAGCATAAACGATTGCTGGCGGCGGCAAAAAGCAGTACCGAGCGGTCTTGCGAGCGAATGTTGGATAAGTCGAGGGGCCCATTTCGATCGAGGTCAAGGAAAGTCGTTAAAAGCGGTCCGTGGTAGCGAAAGTAAACATCATAAACATTTCAAACGCAGGTCGCTTACGATACAAGCAGTAGGTTCTATCGTTTCTTTTGAAGCGGAATCTCCTTGCTTTCCGTAGTGCGCCGTAAATAGTTGGGGATTTTGTGCGAAGCCAAGAATTCCATCAAGATCACATTGTGGAAGTCGCTAATGTAAATAGTCAACAAGGCCATTCAAAGTATCTTACACCAAGTGAGACAGCTCTCTTAATATGCTTTGCCATTGTGATGGGTAAGCTCACCTGAAACGATTCAAGAAAGAAAAGAACACGATCAATACACTGAAACCATTACAAGCTATGCGAAGAGCACAAAATGTACAAAATGAACTAATAAATTGTCACAAAAACAAGATAACGGAGTTTTCCGGAGTCTGTACAGAAGGCGCAAGTAAATGAACGAAAACCGCTACACGTAAATGATCAAATTGATGATCACAACCGAAAGCGAACGACTTTTTGCTTTCTAAACATGTCTTTCGTAAAAGCAGACGCCTCGGAATCCATCAGCAAAAACTAACAAATTGAAAAGCGCCATCATTAGCGGCACTGGGCAGAGTAAAGATCCCAACCGCGCGATATTGCTGGTGGGAAGGAAACTTCAAGAGCGAGTTCTTCGCTACGTTTGATTGCGTAATGGCGGGTGTATCGTAGCAGGTGCGAACGGAGGCCAGAAGCCACCACAAGAAGTACATCGGAAGCACTACAACCCAAGCCGAAGCGCACACCTTAAACCGGCGGAAAAAATGCTTTTAAAAGTAATCAAACGATTTCCATCTCAGCAAATCTTTCAACCCGAGCCCGGCTCAACGCAACAACCTTCGCTTCTGGCCGGAGCATCTTGAGGCAAAAAGCGAGAGAGCGACCCATCTGGCAGTAATTATCCGTTCCTAGGCGATATCATTAGCGGAAACGATAACCACAACTACAATTATGATTATCCGGCCGGTAGCGGTCGCGCCGACTCCCTGTGTTCTCAGCTCAGCCTCTTGGAAGCTGCGAAAAAGCTGTACTCGTCAGCGGATTGAGCGGAATGTTTGTAATTATCACTATCGCCAGCCGGCTTTCAAGCCGGCCTATCGACCAGAAAACGGCGGCAGCACAACGGCGAGCGATTCAATTGCTGCGTCATTAGGATAGCATCCTTCGCGCGGTTCTCTGGACGCACGGCAGCAGCGGCGGCAGTACTTAAATGAATTTGTTTGGCACTTGTCGGTCCGCGGATGAGGCGGATTTTCTGCCGTCAATCGATGGCCGACTAATGAAGCAAATCCTTCCGGACAACTGTCCTGCCGTCCACATCCCCCCACGATTCTGGACGACAGATTCACTTCCGAAGACGCGCGCAACTGGTTCTGGTTCTGCTTCGGCTGATTTGAATAGCATCAAGCGAGATGGGCATACGCACAAACAGACCATTGCCGGCGGAAAAGCCGAAGCGCGTGGACATAAAACGCTTTAATGGCCGGACGAGAATGGAAGACGAGCAAGGAGAGGGTCCAGTAGCCGCGAGACATCGTGAACCGCGAAACAACGAAAAACTTGTTGCTCGTTGTCATTGTTGGGCAATTGGCTGGTTGGTTGGTCGTAAACAGATCTAAGCTGACGTCGTGATCGTGAAACGGAGGCCAACGTTGTCAGGTCCATAAAGAGGCAAATTTCTTATGCTCTTATTTTCATCATAACCGTTTTTATCAAATGTTAATGCGGAGCAAGATCAACGTAATGAGGATTAAGAAAAAAACTAAGAGAACATCTGCTAGTCTCGGGGCTGGCAAAAAGATATGAACCTCCTTTACTTTGGTGATTAGAATGAAAATGTGTGTAACGGTAATTGGGTAAGTAACGAAGGTAAGTAATAAGAATACTTAAAATAGAAACTATTGAAATAAAATGTCAACGCTTTAAGAACTTTGGGTAAGAGATTACAGAAATAAAATCGGAAAGCTCCCGCATCGTAGCAGAAAACCACGAGGAACATTTGAAAGTAATTAACGATAATTGTGAACTCCCAAACGACCCTTTTTGCCAAAAGAACCTCAAACTGATCGCTTTGGCAATTAATTGTGCTCACGAGAGCGGTAACGCATGAAATAGGTTTTTTCCACGAACCATCGAGAGCTTCCCGTTCCGGAACGATTGTTTGCGGTAAACGGTGACGAACGAACGCACATTAAATCGGAGAAGATTTGATTACATCTGCACCACCTCCCCGGGACGCTCCCAGCACTCCCATTAGGGCGTTGCGTGACTGCAGTCGTCAGGCATTAGTATGCGAAGCGTAAATCATCGTTCACTTTTGAGGACTTTATAACCGGCCTTATCGGCCCCGGCCATCAGCAGGACGACCCGCATCGTCAGGGTGCTCAGGGTTGAGCAGCGTGTCGTGTGTCACCCTGTGCGGTGTGCTAAATAAGACGTTACTCGCGGGACCCTTCTATGAGTCCGATGTGCGATCCAACAACCTGTCCCGTCACCAAACACACACAACCCGTTTGTATCGATTAATTTGCTGATTTTTTAGCACGCAGGACTCCAGGTTGGGTGCGAGGAAAGGCCAATTGCTCATCACCATTTTAAATGTGCATTATCTATGAGCATCTTAGCTGCCATCCGGGCAGCCAACATCTTACTACTAATTAAAAGACGAAAACCTGGCAACGGTCTTCGGATTGGAAATTGAGGGATTCTGGTATCTGTACTGAGAGCAACGGATATCGCCCAGGGTTCCAGGGTCTAGACATCAAGACAAGTCAGGAAAGAAATGAAAACAACCAATCGCATCGAGTCCGGGAAACGATCGATTATAAACCTGTGTGCGGACGGAGCAGAAGTCTGGAGAAACTACCGCTATCTTAATCTTGCCGACCCCCGTACGGGATTGTCCACGGAGAGGGGCTGTGACCGTACGATATGTGACACCCAGGTACGCCAAAACGGTGGAAGAGGAACGACGTAACGCTGGCAACCCCCTTCGTGCATTGAATCCATATCCGGACATTCCCGATAGCGGGCTGGGCTTCTTCCACAGCGCTCCGCTTGGGAGTTGATCTATTCTGCTTCGTTGTTGCCTTTCTGCTGAACTAACATCGTCGGACCGAAGTGGACGGCGGACGCAACTCGTTACTCAATAGCCGGCCACGTAACATTACAAATGCACAACGGCGCGCGCGCGGGTCCGAATCGGAATCCAAACCTGGAGAAGCTCCAGCAACTGTCAGAGGCGCACATCAAAGGGCCTGCTGCTGGCTGATGAATGACATCGTGTGGTGGCGGCCGGTGCGGCCAAGAAGCCCTTCAATCGTGTTCGGTCCCCGGGCCGGGGAGAGTGCATTCACGTCACGCGACAAAAATACGAAAATGGAAATGGCAGACAGTCGTCCGGCCTCAGCTGAGGGTGCGCTCCGGTCCAAGATGTGTTGTCGGCGATGGAAAAATTCTAAGTCCGGACGCGTCCGGGCGCGCAAGGAGTGAACTGCTGGGCGATGATATCCGCCCAGTCATGCACAGGCATTTCACCGCGCGCCATAAATGGAAGCCGTACAGTCGTATGATAATCTGGAGCCGGGAACGTGGAATGGAAACTATTTCAGACCTCGGAGACCCCAGATGTGCCCCAGAGAGTCGGGAAGAGGGAAGAAAAAATGGAAATTCATATACGTGTTTATGCTCCCCATTCCCAGGGGGGGCAACATTCTTTCACCCATCGGTGGTGGTCGATCATGGGAAGAAGCCGGATCGTGGCCGGCCGGCGAAGCCTTTTCTATGAGCCCCGGACACCCGGTGGTTACCGCCCGGTCTGACACCTTCATCGGAAGATAGTAGAGTGCACTTCTTCGAGGTCCAACATATGCACCACGTGTCGATGGGGAACGTCTTGATTTAATGAGAAAACTTTTTCCGCTCCCCGTAATGGGGTCCAAAACGGGCGGGGGTCGGTTGCTGATGTGTCGCCGGTGACAAATGGAACCAGTCATGCTTGACAAGCACGAGATTCTGTTTGCGGTGCACGCGCCGTACACACGATTATGTCACATGTGCCGGAATGATGGCCGTTACACAAACTGGAGCAACAGGAGGAACTAATTCCGCATGCACCGAAGAATGGCAGAGGATCTTAGTGTCAGTCACTGTGAAGTGGGCCACTACGAGTTTGAGAGCATGCATATGGGACTACGACTAAATTGTTAACCAATCAATCTTGAGCACAACAACCCATAGACCCTCTTTTGCTGGACGATATACTCTTCTGGGTTCAGTGCTTCTATCGAATAATGGAGGAATCGATCAATGTTGAGATGTGTTCTATGTACACCGTTGCCTTGCGTGTTTTCTGGCTCGGTTCTAGTTCGAGCTCCCCGATTTCTACACACGTACTCAGGACGTGCTTACGGTTCCAGCAGACAGAGAGAGGGCAGTCTTCAGGAAATGTAAAGTCAGCATGACACTCTACCGTCCTATAAAACTGTCTATAAATTGAGATAGTGCACGCCATTCTCTATCTGGCCCGGAAGTGGGCTAAAACAGGCGTATGAATATTTTACAGCCATCGTCGTGGCGCCGTGGAAGCACATACTGGCTACCCCTCGGCTAACGGTCATCACCCTCTTCACGTAGACGCGCACCGGAATATCCTTACTCCGTCGGTCGGGAAACGAAGAGCAGTACTTTTCTACCTGTGCCCAAGAGGAGCCCAAGAACTGTCACGTTATCTTGGGATCAGTTGACATTTCTTCGATAACTCCTAGACCGGTTCTGTCTAGGTACCTTACCGCACTAGAACGGGACCGGTTGACAAGTTTGCAATCAGCAGCGCTAGTGTCACGTACGAAATTCGATGTTACTACCGACGAAAGTACCCCATCGAATCCCCCTGCAGGACGGGCGGGGTACGGGCTGGCGTTAATCAATAAACATGTCAACGTCAACTGGGCTTCTCTAATGCCATTACGGGGGGGTACGTCCTCGTAAAGCGTCAGCGGCGACTGCTTAGGTGAAATAATTTATTATTCATTCTGCCTTCGCTTTTTTTGCCCTCTTCTTCATCTCGGACTCATACGGACGGACATGACGAACCCTGCCACTGGGCACGGACACGAAGTTTCGCTCCAAAATGCCCGTAAATTTTCCCAGTAGCTACCATTAAACGGGGAGCCAAGAAGGGGAGCCGCAGATTTCCGCACGAGCTCTGCTCAGCTCAGCTGCTGCCGAAGGCCTGCTTTCGATGGACGAAAATTTATCACGTCCATCGTCTCCCGGAACCAGAACGTCCTTTCCGAATACGGGGCCGTTTTGTTTTGGTGTAGCCTTTTGGGATAGCCCTTGCTAGAGCAGATGTGTTATAGCACACCGAGAAGAACACCGAGTCCCGAAAAGGGGGGATAGAAAATTGATGACAAGTCATTCGTTCCAAGCTGCTCGCACGTGAAATGCTACCACCGAAGATATATGAAACTCGGTTATGGGTCATATACGATTTAGATTAACTCCCATTGACCGAACTGTGTTCACTCATGTCGTAATTTTGAGGTCTCGGTCCGAGCTGAACCTTTTTACTGCTAGGCGACTTTTGATGCGTGTTTCGATAATTTACAATCACCATCAGAGAGCCAGACCTCCATTTCGATCATGGTCCCTCCCCAAGTTCCCAGTGTTCAGAATTAACATTTTTCCGCTAATGAAGCCGATTGCGTCACGTAGCCAGGCGCACTATTCTCTCTCTCGCGGAACGTCAAAAGCAATCTCGTGAAACATTAGACATTGACAGCCTTCGGGTGGAGCGGCACCAAGTCAGACGATGGCTTTCGCAACTTTGGGCGATCTTCGAGTGATCTTCGAGAGATCTTCGATACCACACAACGTACCTACCAAGCGGAACCTTCGCCGCGAGTTCTTCGGTTCTTCAACTTTGCCTTGCCCCATTCGTCACGGTTGTCTCTCACCCAACCCGTTGGGCTAGAGTGATCTATTTCGCCAGGAGGAGGACTGAAATTGATTACCATACGCGGCCGAAGAGAGAACGAACGCGAGCGCGCACTTTGTTCGCCGCGGTTCTCGCCCGTTCTCAGTCGTTCTGCTGCGGTCCGTTTTCGTTGTAGAATTTATTTTCTGCTTCGCTGCGAGGGCAGACCCGCGAGAGGGCAACAAACCTAGAACCGTTCGCCACCCAACCCGGCACCCAACTCGCCTAGAACACCACGGTGTAGCGCGGCCATTGATTCGTTTCTCCGCTGCTCGGTTTGCGAAACCGACCGCGAAGACGGAAGGAACCGCCATGTGAGCCCGATGTTGATGGCCTGTGCGCCTCAGTAAAGCAGCTCGGCCCGGCGTCGCCGCTGCATGAAGTATGTTTATGTATCCCGAATTAATGATATGCCTCATTCGGTTTGGATCCCCATCCGCGGCCGGCCCATGGGTGCCGGCTGTCGATATTCGTTACCACGGCCAGCGCCACGGTCTGCCCCCGAACTTTGCATCCGCCACAGTGTGTGTCTGGACATTTGGGGCGCTTGATGGAAATTGGAGAGGAAATTGATGGCCACTCGGGGGTACGTTTTAAGCTGATTTCGTTAACTGGATTTTTAACGAAGAGGATCGATCGTCATCGACTAACTGGAGTTAGTGATGGGCTTTGGTTTGGGCTTGAGTGAACCTTTCCGCTTCCGAATTCTCACATAACCGGACCGGCCGGTCGAGCCGGTTGGCCATTGAACTAATATATCGAACCGCTTGAAAGATAGAACACTGACCAAGGTGCGCTACCAGGGCTTACGATTGAATACCTTCTCTCAAGGAACCAGGCACTTCCTGGCGCTTCGTGGAATATTCATGAATTAAGTTATTTTACAAACGTTACGTCAGATGAGGATTCAATAAAAACTCGTGTTCCACACGGTTCTAGGGCGCAACCACATTAAAGATACATTATGGGGCGCGTGCGTTCCCGTCGGTTTACACGTTTACAGCCCCAGAGAGCCCGTGATCAATCGAGCGCGATGGGGAATGAATAATTTATGGCATTAATATGCAGGTCAGGATCAACAGGGCCTCGGGGTTGGTTTGGAAAATCGATACCGGAAAAATCGAAGCGTTAGGGAGCGAAAGCGTTATGTAAAATGTAAAGCCTTTGTTTTGTCGCGTATCGGCAACGCCGTTAGCATTTATGACTGGTCCTTTCGCATGGCGGTGTTCACAGAAAGTATTCAAACGTTAGACACAGCGCCACGTTTAGATGTTTTTGGCGCTGATGCCATTAGGAAACCGACGAAACGATTATCGGCCAACGACCGGTAACCTTTCGGGGCCTAATAAGCTCCGAAAACTCCGCTTCATATCTGTCATCTTCTACCTTCTCGAGTACGCGCGTTAATGGATTTTTAATTTACTCCACTCGCTACATTAGCCGGGGCGAGGGCCAAGCCCCTTGAGCCAGTGCTCGGATGCTGCAGACGAACTGATAGGATTATGGTTCTCTAATGTACGCTAGAGATAGAAAGAGGGAGAAGCGGTTCTATCTTCTACTTTGCTAAGAACCGTTAAGAAGCCGCCGAACAGTTTGATTCATCGCCACAAATGGAACCTCTGGCCAACTCAAATCGCACGGCCCGACAGGCCCCAAGATTAGCCTCGAACGATGGCAATCATTAATCGAATCCCTGCCTCGCTGCCAAAAACGAACGGATTCTCGGTCTCTTCGTCGGTGAAAGACGCACCACAGTGATTGATTTGTCAATCAGTAACAACACCTTAGCTTTCGAATGGGGGGAATCAGAAATAAGCCCCTAGGGCATGGCGTGACACCATTCTTGATTAATCATTCATCCGCCGAAGACGCGAAACGGGCGAAAAACGGTCCGCCGATGACATTCGTGCGCGAATAGATAATTTTCATTTTTATGACCCTAACATTCGATTGGCGCAGACTCGGTAATAAATAAAACAGGAAGGCCGCTTGCAGCCGTTTTGTCGCAGGCCCATTTGGGCGCCGTACAAACGGAGCTGGAACTGGTTTGCCAGGCTTGG
Source organism: Anopheles cruzii (assembly GCF_943734635.1). Taxonomy (NCBI): domain Eukaryota; kingdom Metazoa; phylum Arthropoda; class Insecta; order Diptera; family Culicidae; genus Anopheles; species Anopheles cruzii. The sequence continues at coordinate 1,003,647 of NC_069144.1, forward strand.
GACAACTTGGGAGCGACAATTTCTTCTCCGGTCACCCTTTGCAAAGATTGCGAAATACGTTGCCAACACTCTGGCTAACGTATTGAAGGTGAAACACCTTGTTGGAGTTCCGCTGTTGGGGCAAAACATTCAGAAAATGTCCTTTGCTTCTTCACTCTTCGTGAGGGTTCGCCCATTCCCAATGGCAGCATCAACAACCTAAAGGGATTCCACCTTCGAAGAAACACTAAATCGCGAATCGATAAATGGGACCCCGATTGAACGATGGATTGTCTCACGCGCGCGCCGGCCAGCGATACGGCCTGCGTGAGGCGTTCCCAAGATTTACGTTCTTAGGCGACCCGGCGAATGAAAAAGAAAACACAGCACGGCAACCATGGCAATGCGCGGCAACGGGTTTCAATAAAAATTAATTAATCTCGTTTTATCTTCCGCGGCTTGTCGCGCATTTTGTGACTTACGAAGATCTGGCCGGGCGCGGCTTGGGAAGCAACGAAAACCGGTTCCAGGGTGAGGTGGGCTGGCACAAGCTCCCCGCAAAACAGAAGCGACAACCCTTCACGACACCTTGACTACGGCTCTCGCTTCCAAAGGCCCCCACGAAATTCCCGTTGCATTTTAAAGAAACCTGAAACCATCGCGGTATCTACGGGCCGTGGTGGAGCCCGGAGTCACAGTCAACCGGGCAAGAGTTGGAAAATAAAATTTTAATTTTTATTTCATGTTTTTCGTCGTCTTGATTAATGGGAGGGAACCGCTGCTGAGTGAAGGTCCGCGGTCGGCTGTGGAGCCAGAAGTCTCGTGGAGTTCTTTTGCTGTAAGGTCGCACCCGAGCTAACGATCTCCTTGATGGATGTCTTGGACTGGAGACTTGTGAGGAACTTTCTTTTATACAGTGAAGTGAATGAATCAACACAGAACATGTTTTTTTGGCATCCAAAGTACCTTCTCCTCGGCCATTCATTCATTTTTCAACCATCATTTAGGAGTCCGAATGTTGGTCCGAGAGCAGCGAAAAAAACCGGGTGGGGAGGCTGCGTTTGTGAGGTATTTCGCGCATACCGGCGGACATCGGGTGGGACCAACCAGTGACCAACAACCGACAAGCGGAAAAAACACTGTTTTCCGAACAAATATTTAACCTCAATCGCGGGCCGCGGCATATTGATTCGTTTTGCAGGTTCTCGCTCTCGCTCCGTGAGACGTGAGAAATGAAAGCAAATAAGCGGAGCCGCTCCGGCATCGGCGACAACAAAAGTGACACTGATTACTGTTCAAATATTTACTCGAAATAAGCAAAAATACCAAACACAGTTTTGCCGATAAAACCGTTGCGCGGCGATGATGTGTTGATCATACACGCCGCGCGGCAGCGTTCTCTTCTCGTCGGCAAATAGCGATAAAAGCGGCTCGAAACATCAGCCCCCCCCCAAAAAAAAACGGCGAATAAAATCGACCTCAAACACTTGGGCCGGGCAAACTGCGCCATTTTTCGGTTTTATTGCTGGTAGGCCCCCGGCATAAATATGCAGCGGTCAGTATTCACACATCGATTGACTCGCGCAATATTATACTTGGTACGCGGACAATGGCGTCGAGCGAACGGCACAACTCATTTCATCTCATTTGGTGCATATAAATCGAGATGCGCACAACAAATGAACCACCAAAATTCGGAAAACTGAAAGAAATGAATAGAGAAATGTTTGGTGCCGAAGCATCAATAAGCCGACCGCGGCCAATGCTTTGTTACCTCTGCGCAGTTTATGCTACGCGACTACTTGCATGTGGCGCGGCGTCCGTTTAACTGTTTTGCCAATTGATAGGGCGATTATTTCGCTTGGGTCACCTAAAGCGAACGCGGTTTCGACTGTGCGGCGAGACACCAGAGGCACCAGAGCGATGCAAATTAATGAACCAATGAGATTGAAATAATTATTCAAAATAGCTAATTAGCAAACCCGGCCAGCCGATGCAGCCTCCCAAAACGCACCCCGATCCGTGACTTTTTGTTGCGAAAACTTCACCGACCGGAAGCCAACACGGAACGGGTAGCTTTGCAAATATTTAGCAAATCCTGAGGCCCATGATTCGCCCAGCGTAAAAGTTAGAAAGCGCCCAAAATCGATCAAACCAATAAATAGTTTATAGCACGATCGCAATCCCGGAGTCATTAAGCAAACATAAACAGACTCCTGAACAACCGAAAGGCGGGTGCATCTCACTTAATCGGTTTGTGCAAAGTGCAGCGCGTGAACGAGCACTTTTTGGTCTAAAAACATCCTGTCAATCCGTGACGCAGCGTGAGGCGAGAAGATTTAAAAAGCAAATCAGTTCGTGCACTGAATGCACACCGCCGAATCGATTATCGATGCAGTGATGCAGTTGATTCAATTTGTCCGAACGGATTAGCCGCTCATAGCGCCATAGCAAAAAAGATTATTTTGGCGAGCCGAACCACGGGAGGCGAGATTGGAGGCGAGAGTTAATTGGAAATACAAAATTTACTTCCACAATCAACAAACTATGCAACTATCGAGTGCACTCGACGATGAGCATATGTTGTTGAGCCATAAATTTAATATGCAAACCGGTAAAAAACCGGCCACCTAGCAGCAGAAATCGACCGAGCTCTAAACAAACAAAAAAAAAGAAAATAAAGGAGCATAAATTATGCAAAAAATATGCTACCCATTGTTCCATGAAGCGAAGGCCAAATGAAGCAAAGTACGCCAGCAGCCAAACCATGGCCCGAGCCAAACAATAAACGCGAGCGGAACATCAAGTGAAGAAAAACTTTTGATTAGACAAATTTTTGCTGCCCGAAGATGGGCCACCAAAAACAAAAACAAAGCCGGCGAGCCGGAATGTCCGAAAGAAGAACCGGGTGGGAAAAAAATCTGTCATTTCTCACGATTGATAACAATCGTTCCGTTCCCCGTCACCGTCAGCCACAGAACCGAGAGGATTCGCATCTCGCTGCAGCGGCGCAATGGATACCGTTCATTAATCATCTCCAATCATGACAGCGCAGCGCGTCAGAAGAAGTCCTGTTCGAGCGGCCCGACGACGATTGTCGGTGATAATTTGTGTGGCCCGCCACTTCGGGCGAAGGGACCTTCCCGAAATATACCAGAGCCTTTCCAGAATGTTTGACAGCAGTTGAAGCCTGTTTTCGAACAACTCAACCGACGAACGGCGAACGATTCATCGGAAAAACGGAACACAGATAACGAGAGTGACCGGCTTGTACGTACTCGTCCTTTGATTAATTGAGTCCATTTTTTTGCTTGTGAGATCCATCCTTTCTTTCGCCTCCGGAGCGGGGTCCAAGGGGTCTGTTAAAAGGGAAATAAACCTCCAAAATCACGCTTCTCCTTTGAAAATCATTCTTCGTCTTGAACATGAACGGCAGGGTCGTCTCAAAAGCGATGCAAAAAATTGAAAATGATCGAAAAGAGTCCAGAATCAAATTTTGACCAACATAAAACTTATTTGATGCATTTGGTGACAAATTGTTTGTCATTTATCTTAGCTTTTAATAAATTACAATCGCATCTGCGATGCTGTCTTATAGCAAAGAGATGCTACTATTTTGAATATAATGTTTCGAAGAGCCCTCATAAAACATTCAAGCTTTACTGTGGCACTTCATCAACGGAGCAAAGATAAATGTCCAAGGTGTACAATTTCACGCACGGATTAATGTTTAATGTTCCGTCGCGCTCGCAACTTCAACAAACTAGGTGCCGAAGATGCGTATCGTTCGTGTCCCAACGATTTCATCGGGTCCCAGACCCCCCGATCCGGAAAACGATCGTCAGGAATTTGGGTTTCTTAATTGAGCTGGTCTAAAGTTTCCTCCAAACCTGCTTACAACCTACGACTGTGTGGCACTGAGCTATTGCCGTCGTACGTGAGAGAGACGTTTTCTGTTCGGGACTATGTTGACATCGCCGTAATTTATGGATGTAAAATGTGCACCATCACCGATGCTAATGCTACAGAGAAGCTACACAGAATCACGGTCAAAAGGCACTGCTCGATTCCCACAGGCAGCTGCTGGAACACAGTCCGGACAGAATTAAAAAGATGTCACCAGCAGCAGCAGCAGCAAACCGGAATCGTCCGACGCGGTAAAACATCATCGGGACAGTTGATAACGGAAGCCTGGAGCACACGGTTGGGTGGGCAACATTACTCTCCGAATGTAACTGCATTAGCTTCAATTAGATGTATGGCCGAAGGAATGTCCCTATCTGCACCGAAGAGACGGACCCATCCACGGTGCCGTTGCACGGCACAGAAAGGTAATAAATTTCGTGTGCCGTCGTGTATCGCCGTCGCCGGGCTGCTTACGACGTGCCGTGCTTCTCAGGTAAGCTGCTAATCGTGTCCAAACGGTGTCCAACTCGTGGCATAGAAAACTTCGGACCAGGACCAAGACCAGGCATCGTCGTGCGGCACGCTACGCGCAATCAACCATCGTCTTTCGCACACGCAAGAAGACACTTCTGATACGCGCGCGCGCGCGGCTGTCAGGTGTCTCGGGGGCCGCCATCGCTGAGCTGCAAGGAAACGATTCCCTACACAGCGCCCGATAGGGCCCACGGACTGGCATTTCTTCGACAAGAAGAGGGACCCTTGGAGTAGCCCTAAGACACCCTTCGATACATCACACACGAACATGATGTAGTTTTGCCAAGCGAACACGACCAACCAACAACCGGTGCGCTTCGAAACGAAAATGCCCAAAGATGCCCGGTCCCGGTCCGGTTCGAAGGGGGAAATTTTGTGTCTACTATCAGAACCAGCGTCTTGGGCAATTGATCAGTGTGGTGTTCTACTGCATGTAAATTTGCTCGTGCTACACAGAAATTCACGATCAACACGAGCTTGGAAGGGCGAACTATAAATTATAACGGTTAACATGCTTTTTAATAGTCATCGAATCGGGTATCGTTTAATCAGACACATAAAGCATGCAAATAGACAGGGCAGACACTTGAATGACAAGCGAAAAGTCAACAGGCAACAGGTAACACTCAAACTCAGTTATAATAAAATATAAAATTAAAGAAAGACATTTTTCGAAAGAGTGTTACTCACTAAATAAAATGAGTTGCTCATTTTAGCAAGTGTTACCGATAAGAAACGTACGGGATAATAACACTCGGGGGTATCATAATCGGGGGGGCCGACCAAAGATTGGCGGCCAAAACCGAAGCATATTATAATTTCTTCACGACTGACAGCCCGCGCACCACGAACTCGTAACGCGGAACGAGAGAACGAGCATCCGGACGAAACTTTGATGAACCGAGCGGCCCAAGCCTACTGATACTGGCCGATAATAAAACACGAACAGCAGGACGGGTGAGGTTAGCCTTTCGTTCCAGCGCTCTTCACGCCAACTTCCCACCGAATCCAGAGCCCTGCGGGAGGGATTAGTCGACCCGAAGAGAAGCCGAAGCCGGCCCCTGTGGCTCAGATGTGATCGAGCCACTTTGGCACGCCAAATGAGCTCCGGAGGATTATCGGAGGACTCCCATCGGGTCGGCGTGTCGGTAAGTCGAGCGAAGCAAATTGATGGAAGCAGTTTTGGCGCGCACACCATTAGGGGTCCACTTTTGGCCCGACAAGTCCATGGCTAGCAAAGAGATAGAACAAAAAAAACCTGTGTGCGATGAGGAACAAAGTTTGTCTCACGAGACGCGAAGCCGACACATGGCGCGGTCCTAAACAATAAATTAATTCTCAACTTCATTTGGTGCACAATTCCACTCTCGAATCTGTTCTTGAAATGAAACCGTTCAACCAACGCTTAAACGGGTAGCCACCCTGTAATAATGTCGTCAGGTTAACAGTTCGATGTAAAAAGTTGTAGCTCAAACGGCAGACGACGACGACGACGCTGATGACGGTGTGGAACCATTTGGATCAGGTGCGACACCGTCGTCGTCGTAAAGTAGCATAAATTTTCCTCCCGTCTGCACAAACGATTTACATTCGCTTTTTATTGATCTTAAATGGAATGTGGAATTGTGCGACAATTTTCCATCGTCTAGGGAAATCACCTCGTAAAACAGGGAGGGTGGCAGTAACTCGTTGGGTGCCAAAGCCGAGAAGCTCCGAGCAAGGGTTGCAAACAGTGACTGACAAATTCAGTCATCACCGGGATGGTTAATTCACGTAAAGCTTTAAAATATTTACAGGTAAAAAGATACATTCGAAATCGCCCAGTTTGGAATTTTTGTGGGATCGCAAAGAAGCAATTGTACAAAGTAAAAGAGAATCAAAAGTTGCAAGGAGATCAACAATCATCCATCATAAACATCCGTTTCGGGCGGGCGCGAGTGTTATGTCGGAAACATACAATTACCGCGTACCGGGGGCCTGGGCCAGAAGTGCGAAACAATCAACTTGAAGCAGCCGGGACGACGATGACAGCTTAGTGAGTGTGCTCGAAGGAAAGCGTCGAAGTCGATACATCTCGAGACCGCCCTCCAACGTCGGTCGTCTTCTTTCACACACGTTAACACCACATGGCACGGCGGCGGCGATGGCATTCCTGCCCGAGGAGCGCCGGCATCTGTTGCCAATTCAATCCTTACGAGGAGCGCAGACAAGGGTACCGCTCTGTGTCTCTTCCGAAGCGGTTCACGGCGCACTCCTTTGGCCCCCAAAGCGTCGGCTCCGTCGTCAACGAAACGCACAAATCTTGCAGAATATTGCTTTTGAAGTGACGTTCGCGAAAGAAACTTCTCCGAACGGGAAAAGGTTATTGTGTGTCGCTCGGTCGTCTCGCTTGCGGAGTGGTTTGGAAAAAATATTGAACAAGTGATAAAATTTAATTTACTATCAGGCTTTTTTATCATATCTTCCGAAAGGCAAAACCGTACCCCGTGTGAGAATGACTTCATATGCCACCTCCGAAAACAAAAAATGGAGGACACTCCGGATCATCCAGCAAAGTACAGCGCTCAGCTTTTTGGGACCGTTTCACATATTTCTCTTTAGGTGGGCGCGGATTTCACGGTTCAACGATCGCAGCTCATATTTATGTTTGCACATTTCGGTCGCGATGTGGGCCGCGATAGGATAAGCAATGCATATAAAAAGCTCAAAAACCCTCATTCACGTCATGTCCACCAGATAAGTAAAATAAAAACGCGATTTTCATCACCATTTCCGAGCGTTATGTTTGTCATAAGCAGCAACAACTGCGCCAAACATGGGGCTACAAGCGAGGTTTTATTGACAGCCAAAGAGCAATGGAGGCCAACAACCAAATGTACTGAAATAAAAAAAGTAAAACGAAATAATCGTTAACCCGCATCATCATCGAGCGTAAAAATAAAAGAAATAAACAACAATGACACCGCGCAATCCACTGATGGTAGGATTGAACATGACGCGAAGTTGTTTGCACAAAACCATAACGGAAAAACATAAAACTGCACCATACTGCAATTGATCGACCCAATATGGCTTTCGGTGTTGTTAAATTGGTCCATTTGACACCATCGAACCTTTGCATATGCTCCAACTGGTTTAATTACTTTCATTCCACTCGATACTAGACGCACCACGACTGACAGCCAGGTCAAATGAACTGCGGAACTGAGGACAAAACATAGTTCAATTGGCCAAAAACTACATATTGCTTTTTGAAGTCTGGGTGATTTGCCCAAAATAATCAAAAAGAATTCAATTCAAAAATGCATTTCAAGTGCAAATGCAACAGATTCAAAGGGACCATCAACAGGGTTCGCTTTTAACCTCAACACATGCATTGACCGCAGGTTCGTGGACCATCATACATCATCGCTCGTTACCGCGAATCGTCATCGAATTAATCAATTTAACGGTTTTGGATTTTGTGCAACATTAGCCCGCTTGTGGTGCACCGTGTACAAAGCATACTTTCGCTACAATGATGATTGCAGTCCGGCGCAAATGTGATCTACTGCCTAGGCTGCGGCCTGGGTGGGCAGAGGCTTTGCCGCGACCGCAGCCAGCCGTAGGTGGTCGAACATTCGCATAAAAAAGAACCAGTTTCTCACCACACATGTACACACCTTCTTCCGTTGCAAAACGGCAAATCACCGGGGGTCCCCGTGGCGCATCCTCTCGCGCAATTAATGTTCTCGTAAAAGCGCACCGCAACGGTAGTTGCGAGCCATCCCAAAGAGTACCAACCCGCCTGGCCTGGGTTGGATTTTATGTTTTTAATCAGCCGCGCGGTTGATTGAAAAGAAAATTTGCATAAGAATAATGCAACGGCCACTCGGGTCCCCGAGAGCCAGGGCCAGGAGCCATCGACTCGGGAAGAGCATAAACATTCCAGGAATTTTAATTAAAATATAAAAAAAAACTATTGGCGGTTTGGTGAGATCTTCATCCAATGTAAGAGTTTCATAAAATGACAAAAGATCGTAAACTGTGCAGTTTATGGGTCAGATGTTAAGCGGTTCATGGTCAACGGCCAGTCGCTACCACATGATTGCGGGTTCGTCACTTTGCGTCTCTTTGGGAGGCTTTTAATGCAGGGCAGATGTTCTTTAACGGATCCCATTCGCAGCCTTAAGCGGCGTGAGTCCAATTATATGGCTTTAAACAAATGGTGCATGCACCCTGGGCTGCCTGATTCCTGATTGTTATCATCGACAACCGAGTCCAATGTTGGCGCATCCTCGAGAAAGCGCTTCGATGGATGACACACCCCAAAAAGCTCGCATTCCGCACCGATCCCTACCGATGTTGCCATCATTATTTGCCAGAACGAAGTCCAAAAAAGCGCTAATTATCGAGACTTGCTTTCGATCTGTTCCCTGGCCGTGCCAGCCATTTGAGTACGTGATGATTAACGTCAACCGTCGGATATGATAGCCACTTGGCCAACAAAAAATGCCATTCATCAGCGATATCTTGGCCACGGCAACATCATCCGTTAAGGCTATGCGCTCCCCGAGTGTCTTTAACACACTTCAAAAACGCAAGTAAACAACGCAAGCAGAAGCAGAACGAAAACCACAATGAGCTCTTAATTAAACACAATGAGTGGTATCTTTTCTGTCTCAACCCGAAATGGATGATCCCCGTACGACGAAGATGGCACCGCGCGATCGGCCACTCGATCTCATCAACTGCAGCTAATGATTTCATATAACTCCCCGAGGTAATGATGCGCTATTTGGCGAAACCGAAAAGAGCGAAATTTCAAATGCTATAAACAAGACGTTAAGTTGGGCAGCGTCGTTGGCATCCGCAAGTTTGCTCATATTTTTGCGTACCTTTTTTGGTCAGTTTCACTGGTTTCACCTTGAACATCTCGTGAAGACTTTCGATGACCGAAAGATGACGGCAGCTGTACGCCCGGTTTCTCACGCAATCACCGGGGGGAGCAAAAAGCATTTCAAAATGACCAACCTACAGCGCTTCAGAACGTTTGAAGAACCTCCTCTCGCATGATTAATCGTAACTTCACTTTCTGACACATCATCGTTCGTCATTTCGGAGGAGTAGATTCTATCCCATCCGACGACTTCCTTCGAAAAGTACTTTTTGTTGGCTTCCATTCAAGTTTATGTCATCAATTTTATAACAGAGAAGACGATGACCGTTCGTTCTGAGACAAGACTCCTGATACGGTTCCGTGTCCCAAACGATCCGCCCAAAACGAGGCAAGTCAGCATCGAAACGTTGATCCTCTTCTGCCGCCGCCACCACCAGCAGCAGGATCATCTTTTCTCAGCGCCGTCTCGCCATCACCGGTTTAATAGTGCAATAATAAACGAAAAAACCGGCTGGCCGATCGTTAACAATATTTTCTTCTTCTGATGGCATTTTAGGCCCGGCCTAAAAAGGCAACGCCTCAGCCCGTGCAACGAGTGGCATTTTTTCCTTCTTGTCGGTCGTTTCACTTTCCACTTCGTTATTCGTGGATCGGCCACTGCATTAGCCGAAATGGGGTTGTCGTGAAATTGGACCGAAGAAACGATGCGTCCAACGATTCTAACACGGAAATGGGGTCTCTGGTCTCATCACCGAAAGCCGAGCATGCGAGGCATTAAACGAAAATGAAACAATAAATTATTGTAGCTTATTTCGTGGGCAACTGGGGCCGTCGCCTTTGAAGGTTAGTTCTCGTTCGCCTCGCAGACAGGTTCTTTTCCGTTTGGCAGAAAAATTGAAAATGAAACTCCTTCGATCGGATCCGAGCCAATCACCACTGGGCCCGTCGCATCTTCACGGACTCCCGGGCTCGATGGAACAGAAGGGAGCGAAGAAGAGTGGTAAATAATAACGCATAACCCAAAACCCTAATGGAACCCCGGTTTGGCGGCTACGAAAAGAAACTCCAGAACAGGAGGCCAAAGCACCATGTAAATGGTCGTGCCCAGGAAGCAGGAGGAACAACGAAGCAAACGAAGATCGGATGATCGCGTGTCTGTCGCTTTTGGCAGGCCCCAAACAGAATAGACCCAATTTCTCGACGGGGTGCCGCCTCCAGACCTGCCACAAGTTGCTCGCTGGGAAGCAAATTAAAACACCGGTTTACCGGACGATTATCGCCTAACCCTCGCCACACATCTCGCCTCTTTGCGTGGCGAGTTCCAATTAAAAATTTACTCGAGCATGAAATATTCTCTAAAAATAGGTTAAACACATCGACGGGTTAAGAAAGCTGCTGTGCTCCGTACATCCTGGGGTTCAGGTAACATTCGATTCAACTGGGAAAACTAGACTCGGAAGGCAACAGGGATGAGCTCTTTGGGTATACCTGCCATGGAATTCGTTCCTGGATCTTAACTAGAACTAATAAAGCATCTTATTTGAAAGGTTTCATTGCTTTTCCAGGTACCAGTCCTCTTTGGTAATTAAATATCGAATGGTCTGTTTGTGGTGATAATGAATCTAACTTCCTATTCGGCGGAAAGCATCATGTTCTTCTAGATTATGGAAACTTTAGGATTCCGGTTTGTGAAACAGCGTGATGTTCCAGTGCTCCAGCTCAACTGTAGGATTCAGTGATCCATTTACAAAGAAGCCATGTTGAATATTTTTGGACCAACCCAACGGTACCAGCATTTGGGGAGGTTCGCAATATGCCAATTTGGAGCACACGTAGACCCCATAACGAAGAAGCATATATTAACGTGTGCTCTTTCTGCTCATTTCTGCGTCTCAATTGTCCATTCAAACACTTCAAAATGCGTCGACGGCGTTGCAGGAAGAAACTCGTTTGGAAGTGGAGAGTCCATTTTGCGCTCCGTATTGTGTTCGTCTGCAGTCGGCCCTCGGCGTGGCGCTGCATTTCATATGCAACCCCTTTTCCATCCTCTCATCGCTCGCCTGGAGAACTCGCTGTTGGGGAGCTCATTTTCGAGCCCCGCTGTTCCGAGCACACACACACACACGGACACACGGACACCGGAAATTTCTGGTCTGGTTTCCTTGTATTCTGTTTTCATTCGTGTGCATTCTTTTGCCCCTCTTTTTCCTCATTTGCTTTCAATTCCCCCTTTATGGTTGAGCTTATTGTTTTCCGTCTGTTTTTTTTCTGCTTCAATGTTTTATGCTGCGCTATTGAAGAGCTTACGACGGACCCGTTGAGCATGGCCCGCGTCGCTCGCTTGGCACGTTTACAAAGCCTTCCTCCCCCCGTAAGGCTTGTTACCCGGGGAAATGCCGTGCCACGTGCATATTTTGGCTCATAACTTGCCCCGACGGGCAATGTGGCGCGCACAAGTGTTGATGGCCACTTGCGGAGTAGTTGTGAAGCAAAGGGAGGCGAAAAGGATCGTTTCACGAAATGCCATGAATATATTCGCCTGTTTCGCAAAGAATTCCATTTATTCAATTTGTACGACTCTTATTAATTTGCAATCGCTTCGGTGGAAATTAAAATTAAAAATCTCACCACGAATGCCGCCACGTTCTAAAACCGGTCAAAAAGGGAGCTTTGCAGGCGTGGCCGATTGCCAGCAGCCCCACGGCACACGTAATCGAGCGTCCGCAGACACTGTTGGAATAATAAAAACCATTGCCACGCTGCCAACGCTGTGTAGCTCCAAAGACAATGAATATTAATGAAGAAATAAAATAAAGGCAACATGTTACTTGGGTTCCGGGATTACAATGCACGGATGTGAAACCCGTTCGTAAAGAGAAAGAAAAGTTTAAGAATGCAAAGCTCTTACCGATAGCCGTGGCTCAAGGCGTCATAAAAGAGCTTTTGTGTAGATCAACCGAGAGGGACCAGCGATTATGCAACCAAAGTGCTCGATATTGGGTATATCCTTCGAGTATCATTTGCTTACCTGTGAATGAAGAGAAAATTAAAGTTATTTAAGTCATTCGAATCACGAAGATTTGGATTAAAGATCTGGGATAGAAAGAAATCAAGAAGAAGTCACAATGTTCGTGAGTCCAGGCGAGACACGAAAGTGAAATCAGCATCAATACATTCCTCAAGGTACATCCCGAGCCGTACCCAAAAAAGCTCCAATTGGCCCGGGTTCTGGCGATACCTAATGTGTTCCGAAGAGCCACCAGCGCGACTAAATTACCCAACATATGTACATATTCGGATCAATTGGTATCTACACACAAACGCACTGATGACGGAGCGTTTCCTGGCATCACACACGGCCACGTGTGAGGCATTCCCGGGGAGTAATTGCGCAATGACTAAACAATTTTGTGCTTCCTGCCGGACCTGGTGGTGGTGTAGCTTACAACACTACGGCTTCAGTTGCGTTTTTTTTAGCTGGAAACACGGATCTTCCTGGGATCCGTGTGGTAACGCTTCAATTTGTCCAACTTTGGTCCACGTTTGTTTGTGAGCTTCGAGAGGTGGCTTTTGTCTTTGATACCTTTCCACAAGGAATGTGTCCGACGGTCATCAGTCTGCTTACAAATCGATTGGTACCGTACGTTCTGTCCGCGGAAGAATGGTCCGGGTAAATCGGACCAAAGTCCAGGGAAATGGAACCAAACTTCTTCAATTTGGAACCTTTTCCCAGTTGTGTTTGTCATTTGACTCTCATCAAGCGGCCGTGGTCCAAAAGATCTCGTTAGTCCAATCTCAGAATTATTGTGGCCTCGCCAAGCAATTCTAAACACACGAACGCGCAGCCTCGAAGGTGTCCCAGCTTTCGCCGTGGCTAATTTAAGCCGAAATGAATCCATTAGCCTTCTCATTTCTCGCTTAATTCGCCACGAGCAGCATTGATCCGGTGTGGGTCTCTGGTTCGCGGAACCCTCCAGCGACCACATTCGACCAAGAACCTCACCCAGAGAGCGTAGTCTTCCGCTGGCCGGCATAGGTTACTAGCTGAACCGTGGATCTTGAGCAGAGAACCGCCCGAGGGGCCATAATCCCGACATGCAGGAAGCTCCCACTGCTCCCCGGCCGTCCGTAGAGGCGACGGTTTCTTACACGTCCGAGGCGAACAAAATGATGTTGACTTCAATTTAAGAGCCCCACACAGAACGCAAACGAACGCAGGCCACACTCCTAACGTGCCCCGAAAGGTTCAAACCTCAGACCCGTGACCAAAGCCACACCACCACCACACCGACCGGTGTGTGTTTGCTTGCGTTTTCAAGGTTTTCTTTTGCGCCTGAGTTTCCACACACTCCCCACGGCTTGGTGAAGTTAGAAAATCTCGAACGGCGTGACCTGCCTATCGCTAGAACCACACGTCAGGAGAACGTGTGTGCGTCTCGATTGATGCAGGGCGTCGAGGGGACGTCGAAGTTTTGAGCTCCACCGCCCAAGGGCGCCCCGGGCTCCCAGCGAGAGTCCCGGCAGGGCCCCGGATGGAGGGCGAAAGAAAAGCGCCACCAGTTTTGATAAATATCTTCCGCAAACACTTGACATTTTCCGGGTGGCATGGGGCCAACCACTCACCAAGCCAACGGTGCAGCAGCGCCCTTAGGCAGGGAGCGCGGCAGAACTTTGCAACTGACAGGCGACCCGAGGCGAGCAGGGCAGAAAGCTAAACCCCTCGTCTAGATCACAGGCCCTCCCCGATTACTGATTCGCACATCGTTTCTGGGGAGATGAGGCACAGGATCTGGCCCAGGTAACGCAGCACCCCATGCTCCGGTCTCGCACACGACCAATGTTAATCGCTTAATGCCCTCGTGTTAGGCGTCAACCTGGGGGACCCGGCTGCTGTTTGCGGTTGCTCCGGAGTGAGAATAATATTGTCTCAACTCGGCTTGGTGTGGCGAGTTTTTGGGGGAAACTGCTACAAAGCCCCACAGAGAGCGGCACAGAGAGGCGCAGCAGACACCACCGTGTACAAACATAACTCGTGGCCTACAGCAGACTGACCACTATAAAAAAGAAATTCATTTTTTAATTACGAAACTCCGGTTCAACGCCTAGACGCCGGTCAAACATTTGGATCCTTCCGTAGCCCCGACTTTCTGCCACACGGTGACTGGCACAGTGTTTTGGATATTTGAGCACAGAAGGACCGAGGCGGCAGGCAATAAATCAGTCGCTTAATATGCACTTTTCAAACAGAACGTGTGTTTGTGATGAGTGCCATTCCTCGCGAGGACGACGCCGCTGATGTTGGTCAAACTAGAGCGAGGCATCTCCTGGGCTGAGCAGGAAACTGTCTGCTATCAACATATCGCCAGGGCTGCTAATTTCAGTGGCAAGCTGGCTGACGGATCTAGCCGACTGAAGCGCGCGCTCATGTGGCTCTCTGGCTCGCAATGACACGCTGGTCCTTCGACGAAAAAGGGAAGAAAAAAGGCTTAGGCACCAACATTATCACCAGTGAAAGATAATTTGTCGGAGCGTAAGTTTGTCGGGCGAGTCGAGGGCTGCTTTCGACACCAGAGCGTAATTCTAGTTCTGGGTGGGCAGCTACATAGCCCCATGCCAGCTCCATGAGCGGTGGTGTGAACGAGTTCACGCTCGAAGAACCGGTCCGTTCGTGCGGCGAAGTGACATCCGTTACATCCTGCCCGGCGAACAAACATGACAGTGAAGTGAAACGCGAAGGAATTTGTCACATCCTTGCAATTACTTAACGGCCATGATGCAACATATTTTGCAATGTGCAGGATGAATGTTTGCATGTAAATAATTGTGCTGCAACAGCAATCATGTAAACTGAAACTGTTCGCAAATATTACTAGGGAAAGGTCACTAGCCAAAACTCTAATCCGATCGTATAATATGCACATTTCGCTAATCTGGCGTTGGACACCTTTTCCTATCGCATTTCTCTCGCTCCTGTCTCTGTTCGGACCGCTACCGTCTGGCCCCAGCAGCTGCTGACGGCAGCTTTCGCTACGGACTTCCGGCGGTACCGAGCACCGCGCGCGTTCGATAACGATCTGGCCGATCATAAATCATGCTGAAACAACCATCATCATGCTTTGGGGCTCTGACCAGTCGGTTCTACTTTGATCCACGAGTCCTGCCGCCGGTAGCAGAAATTAGCGAACTTCCCGCCCGGTCGGTCCACATAGTTTTCGCAACACTGATACTGAGCGGCGGACGATCTTCATCGGAGGTTAGTGAAAAACTCTTCAATTAACTTTATTTACGAGCGCCGCGAGTCACGATCCATGAGAGGGCGCGATAGTGCACCTCGCTCTACTAATGACGCTAATGGTTAAAATAATAAATTATTAGCGCTCAGAGACCCCGGCGCGGCTCACGGGTGTTAATGTTGTACTATTTTAAGAATAAATTCGAAACCTCCCCTCCCCGGAGATAAACGGACCAAAATGAGGAACTGAGCGTTGGAATGTGTGGCACTTTCATTCAGTAAAACATCGATCTACGCAACACCCAAAACACTCGGGCGCGCAGCGATGATGCTGCAGCGCGCGTATGTTGCGCGGAGCGGAGCATAAATTATTAAAATTTATGTTTGCGCGTTTAGTGTTATGGGTCCGAGCCAGGTTTTGACCGTTGATTAGAGCCTGTTAGAGGCCACACGTCTACGGTGGGGCGGGCACCAACTGTTTATCTGATACTCGGTGTTGTGGGAGATGCGAAAAAGCGTGGCCGCCATTTATTTACGGCATGTTTATTCTCGAGTGGCCAGTGGCGGCCCAAGTGTCGGCCTGGCTATCGGCAACACCGACCCCCAAAAACCGAATCAAACGCGACGGTGGTTTATGATGCCGTTTTATGGTATTATGTTTATCCCCAAACACAACAACGGGTCGTTGCGATTTGTTTTGGCACAATTCGCCCCGATCGATTGTTTTTTATGGTTCCAAACAAAACGCCCTGCGTGGTTTCCCAGTTATTGATGTAACTGTGGTGCTGGGTCGTTAGGGACCCAGCCGAAGTAAGGGTGTTTTTTTTTGCAGTCCTTGCGGTTTTGCTGAGCAGAATAATCTAATTTTACGCGCTTGGTTTTGCAATGTTTGGAAAATTTATCGGTCGGGCTGGTCCGTTTGGTAAATATTCATTTGATAATGATATCGAAATACCCAGAGAAAGAGGCAAATGTGCAGCTCTAGTTTGTTGCAAAAACGATGCAGCTCGTTTGCAGAATATGCAATATATTGCAGAAGCAGGAGAGTTCAGCAGCACTCAATTAACGCATTGAGTGCTTGGCAAACTCCAGACGGCTGCCTCTTGAGATGTCCGCCCTCTGTGTTACGGTCTCTTAATTACATCGTCCAGGACTGCATCATCGAGACCCGGCTACCCCGTATATCTTGTCTAACTTTATTGTACCCACCGATAAGGAAGCCTTTTCACACCTACCAGGGAGGTTATTAAAAGCTTTTCACACCGAGCGACCGAACGGGTCCATCCTTATCCTGATTCATTTCCGGAATTACGACGCAGTACGTTCTTCATTTCAAAATTAGCTTCTTTTTCTGCAATCTACAATTATTAACTGAATAATTTCTGTTTAAAATATCCCCTCACAAAGTTTCAATAGAAATTGCAATCGCCAGGCCAACTTTCCTCTCATTACGTGTTGCATTCGTCATAAAAGATTATGTTGGCCGATTGGTCCCTCGAGGGCGATAGGTGTGAGTCCGAGGCGCTATGTCAGACGCTATCGGCAGCGCAAATCGTGCCGAGCCGCAGTAGAAAGTGCAGTAGCATTTGCCCGTGCATAAATCGTGCATCCCCGAGTACGCGATAATTGCAACGCTGCACTGCACTGTTCCGCGAGCTACCGGACAGCGAAGAAGATTGGTCGATAATAACACAAATCTGCGTCGCCGCGGTTCTCGACCCTTGGAGCGAAAAACAGTAAAGAAGTGGCAGCGGCCAGGGTCATACACTCTAACGATCTGTCTACTTCTCACGAAACACCCTTAAGTTATCGCCTCCCGTTTGACGTCGCCGAATGACCGTGTAATCCGCGAACTGCCAATCTCCGATAGGGCAGCTAATTGAGGGCACACGATGATCCGCAAGGAATCATCGATGTAGATGTACCCCGAACCCGGCGGTTCCTTCCGGCTCAGAATCGGAAACTGTAATTCGCAGGCCAGGCCCCGCCGCCAACACAGGACGGGGATTTCGCCTCAATGGGAGACGCACGGCGAAAACCGGGCTAACAAGAGGTCGATTATTTCTTCTTCTGCTGCTTTATGTTTGCTGCGTTCTCCCGTTACGATTTCACCGCCTCACGCAAGATATGCTAACCCGCGGGCGGGCGGCCGGGCGCATCGTGGCACCGATCGCAGAAGACACAGCTAAATGGTGGCAAAAAATCTTCCGGGAGGCTTCCGAGGCTGCTTTTGAGGTCAGCAGTGTAAACCGCTGGTGTGTAGGTCGCGGCAGATCTCTTGGTCCCGATTAGCCCTGGGTTGGGTTGTAACTCTAGGCGCTAGGCGGCAGGATTATTAAAGTTTGGCGGGAAACTGACTGCCAGGGAATTCTTGTTACAACACGCCCGGGGGGCTTTTGGTATGCTAATGCCGGGTTGCTGGGCCTTTGATTGGCCAGCCTTCAAAGCCTTTCTGGGTGCAACCCCAGCACTGAATGGCCGGGCGGATAATCCATCGCGCTCCAGATTCACCAAATAACGACGTCGAAGATTTCGAAAAGCACCATAAAAGTCGCTTGGCTTGGCATTCTAACAACCGTTCGGGGCTTCTCGGGAGGATTTGGACCAAAACAATCTAGGACATGCCAAAATCGAACTTCTCGATGTCTTGGCCGAAGTTTTACGACCTTTCCACTTAGCAAAATCGCCCACCGGTATTTGGAGCGTTCGGGAAACGTTTTACGCACAAGAGCGCAGTCGATAGAAGAGCGATGAAGCTGAAGGCATGAAAGGTTATAGCATCCTTTCGTGTTTATGGACGGACAAGAATTAAAGCCATGGCTTGGTGGATTGGTTCCACTTGTCTAAAGTCTAAAGTTTTTCGCCCACGTTCAATCGATCCTTTCAAAGATTGATGGTTTTGCGAAGAAGAATGTCAAAGATACACCGGCTGAGACCCTTCTCTTCTAGACAAAATATCTCAAACGATCCGCATGAACGTTGTTTGTCAAATATTTTTCGAATTCTTTGAAACTAAGGAATTTATTAATTTCAATCGCCAAATAAACTGAGTTTGTCTTCGGTTTGTTAAATAGAAAAGTTCATGGAATTGAGTTTTAAAGTGTTTAAATTTAAATACAATCATCTTTAAATTTTCAATATTTTAGTCGACCCTTAATTCTTGACATTTGTTTCGAAATATTCGTCAAACGAGCTCGATAACATAAAAAGCAGAAAACAGCATTACTTCATAATTTCCACTGCAACCCGAAGCAACCTTTACCAATTTGCATTATAGATGGGTCGCCGAGGGGAAGAGCGCCCAGAACCGAACCGGTCGCGACCAACATCATCAGTGACCCAGCGGTACAGATAATCATATCGAAATTAATTGGCATCATTTACACTTAAATAAACACTAGCACCGGCTCGGCCCCGAGTTTCTCGCAAGCGCAACTTCGGGCTCCAACCGAGAGGCTCTCAAGCCACCCCGCCTGGGTGCTATGGAGAAAAAGGAGCTTTGCTTGCTTGCTCCTCTGCCCGGTGAGTCGGTGCTGGGAAACCAGAATGCATACAGCAAACGGTAATTAATCACTTCGATCATCGCCCGGGTTGCGCGCCGGTTTCCAGCCCGATTTCCAGCTCCCCAATCATCACTGTCCCGAAAGCCGGTGAAGTGCCGTTACGGTTCCGAGGCGAGCAAATTGCCTCACAAGCAAATACGCCTCAAGCGGCACTCGAGAGGACCTTCAAGACGTTCGCCGGCGGGATGCACACCGTGGTTTCGAGAGTACGACTCTCAAACACGGCACGGCGCAGGTTGTTGTTTCGAAGCAAAGGCAGCGCCCAATGTTGTGCAAGTAACCCTAGCCGGCCGGCGAGTCGACGTCGTGTGGTGGGCAAAGTTTATGGCCCATTTAAATTAATTGAAATATTTACATTTTATTGCGCACATGGTTTAATTAATAAACGGCGGCCTGCCGCTGAGCCTTAATATGGCTCGGCGGGGCTCAGAAAATGGAGATTTCTTTTCTATTTCGTTAAGAACTTAGGCGGATATGTCAAGCACACCCGAGTTTCGCAGTTTAATGAGGGACCCCGGGTTTCCGAACCGAAAACCAAATCTAATTAAAGTCAACCGCAAAAGGTGAGAATGTTTGCAGCAAATTGAACCAAACACCATTCGAGACTGTTGGGAATTATCATAACGCACCACCAGAGCTGCGACCGGAAGCATCTCGGCAACACTTGTGGAACTCCCAGCACGGCAAGACAATTATAACAACTTGACCCTGTTTGCCTTGATTTTTCGCCTCCTCAAAAGCGGCCGCACTCCGCCGGTGAAGAGAGGTTCATTAAGGAGATTATTTGTTCGAAAAGTGCCGTCAGTGGCACAATACTCGAGGCTCTCGACTTCATCGTTTCGCCAAACGGGATTCGATTCGGGTTGGCCGCTCATCTCAAAAAAGAGTCGCTTTAGAGTCGCTTTGGTATGCAAATTCATTCCATTAGGGCCGGCGCAATGCAATTGCGCTCTCCGAATCGAATGCAATGTGCTGTTTCTGGAGAAGAAGTTTTCTGCACTCGAGGGAAATTTACTGACTTCACCGGCTTATGGCGTCGGCGGAAGTGTGTCTCATTGACCGCACCGGGATGCATGGTGTGCAAGGGACAGAATGCCGTTTGGCATCACAATTAAAACTTTGGCGTGACTTTTTGGGGCACTTTGGCCACCCCACTTTGGCTCTTGTGGGAAGCATCGTCCCGGGTCCGGCACCACATAGAACCCTTCGTTTTCGTAAAAGACCTCCCCGCTTCGGAGAACCGATCGTCGAATAAACATTCGCTTTAAATAGAACACCGTATGGCCACAAGGCACACACATCCCTCTCCCCCGAAGCAATCGTTGGTCGGTTTGGTTTATGAATATTACAAAGCAATTGCCGCTTGGCAGTTTGCATTATTTACCGTCTTCAGCCGGAAGCGGTGACGACGACGGTGTGTGTCTTCGGTGCGGCGGCATGCCCCGTTCGACGATCCGGATTTCCACACATTTTCCACATTTTATTTTCCCATTCCGGCAGAGAACCCAACCCACGGCGTGGTTGACTGCTGCTAGTTTGTAACGATTGCGAACGGCATAGAAGGAGTACCGAAACAATCGGTACCAAGCCGGCCAGTAGACAATAATGCCTCAATCGTGCAACGGACGACCGGCACTAGCAGCATAAATATCAAAATGCTATTGGATTTCACCAATGTTTACGATAACGACCGGCGATGTGTAACCGTGCACTGGCCACAGGCCCGCCCCATTATGAATATGATTACCGGAAAGGATGAGGACGGAGTCAGGAGTCAGGAGCCAATGGCAGTCCACCCGAGAGCTATTCGATGCCACCAGAAATCACAAACCGACCATTATTCTATGCTTTAAACCCGGCGGCACACGTTGGTGTGAATGTTTGATTATATTTATTTAATTCATATATCTTACTCCGGATTGGCTACATTTTATTTTATGTTCACGCATCAATGTTGCGTGATTTAAAAGCTTTTTCTTGTTTTATGCCCTTTTTGTTCGCCCCCAAACCAATCAGCATCATAAATCAGAAGCATGAATCGGAACGGAACGGAATCGTTATTAACTTTTGCTGAATTTAAATACCCGAGCGCACCGCGATCGCAAATTAATGCTCCGCATAATAAGTCGAAGGTCGAAGGGCTATAAAAATCGATCAATTATCGAACTCCCCCGGGGGGGGGCGCGGAAGGTTTTGATTAATCTGATGTTGATGCGAAAAGCGCAGTTAGTATGTTACGCAAGGAGGGAAAGAATACAGCAATTTAATGACACGCACTTTAAAGCCGCCGAGTGATTTACGGTGATCTCTGTTGTGATCGAACCGAACAAGTGTTAAATCAAAGGATAGCCGCGAGAATAAAATGGATTAAATTGTTACGTGCAACGCTGTACAAGCTGTGGTACGGGCAATTTAAATTTATGGGCTTCCACCGTGCACTCAATAAGAGGGCAACATTAAAGTGACGATTGCCCCAGTTGCAATGACATCGCAACCAACCGCCGGAACATCTTCCGTCATCGCGCCACATAACTAAGCATCCCACCGCGGATTCACGCTGTGGCGAACGAGAAGCAGCGACCTCGCGTGTTGAAGACACTTTCCTTTCCACACCCAGGTCAGATCGGGTTGGTTGGCGTGAAAAGTAAAATGTGATTTTGCGGCCACCAGTAAAAAGAAACCAACTCGCCAACTCGCGTTTTTGCTTCGCGCGCGCATTCTCCTTTCACGAACGACGCTGCACTTCGATTTCATTGCCTTTGGCCCAGAAAAAACGGCACGGGACGGCAAATAGAAAGCATCGGCCGAGGCACGGCGCGTGCCAGGAGATTGTTTTTCCAACGCCGACCGAAAACTAGATTCCATGCAAATCGAGCCGCTGCTAGCCAACGCCTTATCAACGTCATTACAATATTTTTCTGCGCCGCGAGGCAATTATCAGCCTTCCG
>NC_069144.1:1025887-1041646 GCF_943734635.1 Anopheles cruzii
GTCATTACAATATTTTTCTGCGCCGCGAGGCAATTATCAGCCTTCCGGTTCGGGTGAGTGTGCGCCCAAGAGGCAACACACGTGGGCCAATAAGTGCACAAGCTCTCTGAATCTACGACACGATGAAGTTTTTCATTGACTATGGGCAAACGCCGCATCAACCGTGTCTGTCGGACTCTTTGACCCATGTAGTACTTTCTATTCCGGCCAGCGTTTCTTTTTCTGTCATTTCGTTTATTTTATCTACACTCGCCAAGGCCTTTTTTATTGAGAGAAGAGCTTAGTGCGACGATTTAAATGCGCGTTTCGAGATCGGCCGGAAAGGTGTTTGGAAAAAGAGCCACATTTTTCCACCACTCGCCCTTACACGGAACGGGAACTGCGGGGAAAATGGCTCAAGACACGCAAGGAGACAAGTGGCACACGCGAAAACGGGTCCTGCATGCCTGGCCCCTGGTCGGAAGGGATAATCTGAGCGGTCCGTCGTTCCGTAGTAATCCCAACGTTGCGTGTGACTGTCGGGGACGTAATATGTCTTGTGACGCCCCGCCGAGTTTCCGCCTATATTTTCCAACCCGAACGAACACAAGCAAGTGTTAGCCGGCCCCATAAACCAATTATCCTTACGAAGCCCCAAAGTACGTGTGTTGCAACCTGAGGCCTGGCCCGCGGATTAGACCGCTGTAAGCTGGCGGAGGTACAACAAACTCGATCGGTCAGTTCAGAGCTGCATTTACTGTACTTTTGTACGACCTGAAGCTGAAACAATTGTCTGTTGATTGATACTTTATTGGCAGAAACACAAGCCACCGGACGACGACCACAATCGAAGCGGATGGCCAAATTCCTGACGGCGCCTTCGACTTACAGATCGATGCCTTCGTTGCCTCAATCATCCGTGAAGTCTACCGTGGAGTGGATTTAATTAACTGGAAAAATGACAAAACCGTAGCCAGCGGTTATGGGACGATGTTTCCGTGAACTTTCTTCCATCAGACTGCGGACCGAGTCTATACTTTCGGTACTCTCGAGAGTTCGAGTGTCTCGGCAAACCTCGGGACTATTTTTAAAGCGTAGTTTGATCCTTTTGGCGAACCTTTGCTTTTGACAAGAGAGAAGGTTTCTTGGTCCTACTTGTGGTCAATCAAACAGAATGATTGAGTATGGGATAAAAAAACCTTTAATCCAGATACCTTCATAAGCGAAAGGCTGAGTTACGCTACCCTAATTTGAAACTCGGGCAAAACTTACGTCATTTGAGATCACACTCGGGATAAGTGAACCAGGCTTCAATGCATGAGCAATTCACCGTGTTCCGTCCGGCCGCTAGGCCACGTGCCACCGATATCGGTCGATTAATCGCAGCCGAAGCCAATCTATCCTGTCATGTTGTGGCTGCCGGGTGTTATAATTTTCTGCCACCGTAAAACTGTTTTGCATAATTTACTGTCCGATTCATGCGGAGCTGCTTTCAAGGACGGTGGTGGACACGGAAACCAACTCCAGGAGTTAAAAGCCCACAGATCACAGATAAAAACTCACGCTCACGATTACAGTGGATTATGTTTCGAAACGCTCAATCCATGAGCCATGTTTCGCCGCATACCTGTCAATATCGGTCGGTCGCCTTTGCAATTGTCTTCAACATGCTCTCGACCTCGTGGCGAAAGAACTACTGAACTAAGCTTTCCTGCATATCGCGTACGGAGAACGTCCATTTTTATGTTCCTCTAATATTGCGCTATGATTAAAAAGCCCCGCGCAAAAAGAGGTGCCGGATGGGCTACCGCTGCTAATGGATTCTCGATAAGATTATCTGACAAAATTGAACCACTTTCTGGCAGACCAGACGACCGGAACGCTCTGCTCGATCGATCGATCGTTAGTGGTTTGCGCTGTTCAAACATCACACATCGATTTTAATGGTCCGTGAACTAGAAAAGACGGACGAGACGGACGGCAGACCGCTAAACGTTCGCTAAACGCGTCGACGTGGGTCGGCGGTGATGTTCCGGGAGTTCGCGTGTGCTTTGGGGACGTCAGCAGTGGGAGCGTGTAAAACGTGACCGAACGAGGAAGTGAAGCTAATCTGCAAAAATGAGTTTAATCTAGTTGAGGAATCGAGGTAAATAGAAATGCTACATCGTTAGGGGGGCCAAGCTGTTTCTCGGTTATTTGATGCTCTTGGCAAGGAGACATTCCACCGGAATACAAATTATATTTTGAGAAGGAATTTTACTGCATAGGTTATATGAAAACTAAATAAGATTAAACATTTCTTCAACATTGCATGTCCATTTTACATTTGAATATGACCTAAAAGGTTAAGTACTTAGAACGAACTCCAATCGAAACATTGAAGAAAGCATAAGAGTCCATACGTTCCGACGCACGAAAAACCCCATTGTTTAAGGCAAATTGAAGATACGCAGAATCAAGCACACAAAAGGATGAGACAATAGATCACACGGCGTGCATGAACCGCTCAAAGAAACCGCGATCATTATCTTCTTTGCTTGAAACATTCCCCCGATCCATAGTTCTTCATAGCTTTACGCCGACAATGACTAACACGTTACGAGCTTTATGGTTCGTTTTATTGATTCCGACCGCATAGAGGGACGGAGCTCCCTCTAGAGACGGACACACGTAGCACCTCCTGTCGGTCCACACGCAAGTTCCAGTGCTGGCGGCCCCAGAACACGTCGGGTAAGAATGGAAGTAATCGGAACCCATTACCAAACCGACAGACTTCATTAAACTGCTCTTTTCAACGCTTCTCCATCGCTGCGTCCATAAAAACCCCACACGTCATATATCGTGACCACCAGTTTCAATAAAGTTCATCGAAGCTTCACACCTTCGGCCGGGGGCAGGTCTGCACACCTGAACGCAGAGCCCATCATTAGTGACACTTTGGGAACGCCCGAAGCCCCGAATGCCACATAGAATCGAGTAATTGAGTGACAGAACCTGCACACCGCACAACTTTGACAACCCCCCCCTCGCCGGTGCCGCCCTTAGGGCTTTCGATTTCCGACCACCCAGAATGACCCAGCAACACCGGGACTGCTACCGGGTAAGCCCCGTAACTCTAGGAGTCAGAGATTTTATCATACAAACGGTTAATTCTATCTAGGTCCACTGGAACTTCGACAGGGCTCCCGAACCGAACCGAACCGAACTTACCTTCGACTTTTCCCAGCGCCAGCACGAATATGGTCTGCACCGCCGGAATGGCCCACGCCACCAGGTGGAACAGGTGCGAACGGTTCTCGATGGCTTCGTGGCCCCACTTGAGGCCGGCCGCCAGGAACCAGGCGAGGGCCAGGCAGGCCCACCACGCGAACGCCGCCATGCAGCAGAAGTACAGCGCCATGAACAGCACCGTGCAGAGCGTTGATTGACGATGGCCCTGCGAACGGAAGAGAGAACCGGGTGTTAGCGTCTCGTGGGTTGGAATCGTTCGAATTTAAATTACGGACAAGTGTGCCACAGGAAAACCACCGTTCGGTGGACTGCTGATTATTGAGGTTGCTTCTGTAAAGTTTCGCGTCGAGACCCGGGAAGCCTGGAAACCACTCGAAACAATCGATCGACTGCCAGGGATCGTTGGATTTTTCCTCGATGCGATGACGTAACTTTGCAGTAGTGTCAGAATGTAAAGGGTGTGGATGGTATTTTGAGTCCGGACATTAGAGTACTTTAAATTTTGTAACATCTTCACGGACGCTTTTTGCTCCAAGCTGTGACAAGTTGCTATTGATTGAATTCTATGTCTATGTTAATGTCTGAATCCACATCCAATCCAAAAACGTCCAGCTCACGATGAGGATGTGTTGGACCAACGTCGGCCGCCAGTCCTGTCTAGCCAGAGGTCTATCGATCGAAACACGCCCAAGGACAAGAGATAATTGAATGGCACGCGGCGGATCGTGATAAGAATTTGCAATTCATTACCGCGGCGGCGCGTGCTGACGAAGAAGTTGGCCAGAACGATGAAGGAAGCAAACGCTTGCCCAAAATAGCCCCGAATATGATGGAGCGTTCTACGGACGATGACGTGTGAAGTGATTCCATGACACATGCTTTGGTTGATGAAGATTTTAAATTAAATTCCCCTCAACGATGTGTGTACATGAAAGATCCACAAATAGTTGCAGAACTCTGCCAGTTCTTCGCGATCCATCGGCTGGTCGGCATGGGAACGACTCCCGGTTGCACCTTGTCGTCAATTAACCACGGCAACGGCCCGTTCCTACAAACATCTATACTTCTGCGAGAAGCTGTTCCTGTCCGCAAACGCGCCGTGCCCGTCGTAACCGTCTACGCGTTAATGCTCTCGCCGAGGGACGTGCTGCCCGCCTCAGAAGTCAAACTTCTTCTCGCTGCGACGGGATGTGGGTTTCCCCGGGTTTCTTCTGTCACTTCGCATGATGAGGAATGTGTCGCTCCGCAGTGACAGGTGAGTTTTTAACAGCGTGTGCGACAAATGCGGTTCATGAACTCGCAGCAGCCCGCTCCTGCTACCGTAAAGACCTGGAGCCGGGCCGCCAGGGCCATTCGTTCGGCATCACTTTCATCTCGCGGCAGATTTCCTTTACCGAGCGCACAAGACAGAGACCGCGTCGCCACTCCAACCGTCCCAACACCTCGTAGATCAGCGGATCTTCCAATTGCGCGAGATTGCTCCTCGGTTCCTCCTTCGGGCTCTAACTACCGCCCGACGCTTGTCGGTTGGTAGGAAAAAAAACAATAAACTTCCTTTCCACCCACCATTAGGCCCATACCTCCCACGGGACCTCGCCCACCTTTCCCAGGTCCGGGTCGTTTGAAGAACACCGAGACATGGAGACGCGCGCGCACGCCGATTCCGCCGAAAAAGTGGAAGATGATATAAAACCCCTTCTGTTCCTGTTTTTCAGGCCTCCTCCGGGTTGGCCTCATTCGCCGCCGCCGCCCCAGAATGGAACGCGTGCTCCTCACCACCACCACCGCTAAACGGGTCCCGGGGTCGTATTTCCGTACTTTTGCTTTGATGTTGAATTAATGTCGTGCAGTTGTTGCTTTGGTTCGCCCCGCTCCAGTGCCGCAGTGCCGGGGCCACAGAATGGAGCAGGAAAAGAATGCCAACCACCTACCACCACCTGCAACCCTGGCCCATCGGAAGGGCCGGGTGGGTTGGTTCTTTTATTGCATAAATATTTATAAAATAAATAAATATGTGGATCAAAAAGTTTCCTTCAACTCAGCAGCGTCATCGTCTTTCTGTCCTTCTCAGACCCAGCCACAGCGAAGATGAGTTTCGATTGCTTCGAGCGGAGGATTCTTCAAATTAAAATTATTTCTGTAAACATAACCCAAACCCATTTTGCTCACACCGAGACATGCACACCGGTGTGGCCACGCACATGTATTGTGCTCTCGTTAAAACATCGTTACAAAAGAACCACAAGAAGCTCGCGGGTCCGACCATCACACCATTAGCGGTACAGCGAGCGGTGCCAGTAACAGCATGGCAATTACACTCACACATGCCGGGCGGCCGCAGCATCGCCGACCATTCAACAATAAATGCTACGCTTACCACCACCCTTTTGCAGGCCCTCATCTTCCTCGGCCAAGCATTACGGTACACCCGGAGTCGGCGAGAGCGGCGCGGATCTCTGAAGCTGCAGCTGATAGCTGGAGCCCTCCGGGAGGAACAATCTGGAGGAACGGAACCATCACCATCACCACCACCACGCCACGCAAGCGGGACGAGGGATGCTGTGGGAAGCACTGGCCCCGCCGCCACCCTGTGGTCGACGTGTGGTCAGGGAGGAAACATGTTTCATCCAAGATGGAAATAATAACAAAGAACTGGTTTAACCACGCACCGCGCGAAGGAAGTGCCTTCAAGGGGGAGAGTGAAGCGAGACGCGGCCCGGCCAGCTCCATGACCGGCGGGCGAAAGAGCGAGACGGAGGGGTTCCCCTTTCGTGGGGGCCTGCACACAGAACGCACATTAAGGCGATTGTTCGAATCGATAGAAATTGGCTGGAGAAGGAGCGCGTCCGCGTCGTCCAGCTACCCGCCAGCTCCCCAAGCCGGCAGATGTCGGAGCGGGTTGGTTGAACTCCCCGGGACTTGGTCGGACCGGCTTTTATGCTTCCAATAAGCGCGCACATATGTGTACCGTCGTCGTCGTCGACGGAGAACATGGCTGCGGTTTAGGAAGCGTTCCAAGAGGCGCTAGCGGCAACCGCATCGAGGTGGAGCTTTCGGAGAAGGGACAGATGTTGGCTCGAGATTCTACCGATATCGGTGCTCTTATCACGATGTGTGCCACTAGATGGTTTCGCCGGTAGTTCCGGTTCCGGACACCGGACTACCGCATCCTATTGGTTCTCAGACAGAAGCGACTTCCGGAGTGCCACCTAGCGGACTGACGTCACGTGACGAGGCGAAGCAAACAACGTCGCCAAGACCCGGAGGAGGAACCACAATGCCTCCGATTTAATGCCTCTAAAAAGTACTCCAACTACCTCCGGATGGAGTCGCTTGCCGTAGTAATGTTTTACCGAAAATACCGTTGCCGGCGCGTTGCGATTTAATCCGCTTATCGCGTCCGCATCGCGTGCCGTGCCGTGCTCTGCTCGCGTGTGCTCCTCTCTTAACGGATTTACTAACCAATAACAAAGGCTACAACATTATGTCGACAAAATGTCTGCCACAGCAGCACCCGTGGCAACTGTTGTGCCGTTGTTCGGATAGCGAAAACCAAACAGAGGACCGGCATCAAGCCGGGGACTTGAGAACGAAAGCTTCACCAGTCCAGCCATCATCATCAGCGAAGCTTGATAGTGATTGATTGATCCACAAACGAAGAGAAACGTTGATATTGAACCATCATTACCGTATGCAAAGATATTATAGTAGCATCTTTTGATCAGGCCTTCGATAGGATCGGAATTACATAACAATGCGTTGATTCGAACCATAAACAGACTACACTTAGTACATTTAATGGTTTTCTATTGTCGGATCTTTGAAACATTTTAATTCTTTTTGATCAAAAATAAGTTGCCTAAAGATCCCAAAATCTAATATGTTAAACGTTGGAATTAAAATTAATGAAAATCCCAATCGCCTTCAATTAGTAAAAACCTAAAACGCTACAAAAAAACCAAACAGATAATCGTAAATTGACTTTAGCGCCGATTTGCATCTTTCTCGTTCGCTTTGCGGCCACAACGAAAGAAAAAAAAAAGGAAACCTACCTGCGTGATGGTCGATAGCATCTGCATCCGGCCGATTTTGATGTGCGACTGGAACGGCTCCCGGCAGGCGACCAAATCGCCGGCCCCGAGCCCCGCCACATAGGCGCAGCCCACGATCAGATAGCAAATCGCCAGGAACACTATGGGCCGCTCCGGGTACCGGAACCGGGACGAGTCGATCAGGAACGTCAGGACCTGTGTGTGTGTGTGTGGGGGGCAAAGGATGAAGAAGGATTAAAAAACGGTCGTTCGGGATGAATGGCACAACAAAAAACACGGCGGAATGGCGCAAACAGACGAGCAACAAATTAAAAAGTCTTCCCCGCCGCCCCGCCCGACGACACTCGAACACCATTCAATCAGCGACCCGTCCCAGCGTGTCGTGTGACGTGTGTATGTGTTTGGTTAGTCGGTGTCATCACCATCCTCGTCGTTGTAGACAGTTCTTTGGACCCACCGGAGATAGACATAGAAATCGCCGGTTGGACAGAACCACAAAATTGTTTGAACAAACTATGGGAAAACGTGACGCGGTTCCGAGCCGCAAGCAAATAAGCAACGCGAAGGGCGGAAAGCGTCTCCCGAGGAGCGCCGGCCGGTGGTCGTTCACAGAAGGACTAAGCAAATTAAACCCGACTTTCCATCCATCACGTTCTGAAACGTCCCTAGAGCGAACGGATGACATCTTCACCACAATCACCGTAAATTTCTGAGCACGTTCCAGGCGCGACCGTTTGTGTTGAAGGTGGAACACCCTGGCGTTGACCGTGCAATGTTGAGCACTTATGCTATGCTTTTAATACTCGAGGTGGTATACCTTAGATTCTGTTTGCTAGTTGCGGATTTTTTAACGCGATGCACGATTATTCCACAAGGAGCCGAGCAAATGGCCGAGTGAAATAAATGCACTCCGAATTGCAATTCGTGACTCGTGTTTGATCAGCGACAAGACATTGCCGCGAATCGAACACAGAACATACCGGCGACAGATCGAACGTCTTCGAACGATTCATTTGTGCGGAGGAGACCTCACAAATTGGGTCAGAAATCTCCGCCTGCCGATCGGGCTGCTGGAAACACGTTTCGAGCTACCAAAATGATGCAAATGCAAACCGACGACAAACGACACGGCTCCGGTTCGGTCCGTCTTCCGGGTGACGCACCCCAGATGCAACCGCGAGAACCGCGTTCTCTCGTTACACACGTCGCCTCACGTTTTCGACGGCGCGCGTTAAATTCGAAAAGAATCTTTTCGGAACGGAAACGGGAACGGAAGCACCCGGAAAGTGTGCAGAAAAAATCGAGCGGCAACCAAAAGACGGACGGTGCGAGAAGATCTCGGGTCGGGCAATAAATCTTGCCCCGGCGCGTTCTTTGTCCTGTCAACGCCGGCCCCCTTTGCAAGACACTGCCCGGGGAGAGATGTAAAATGCCCTCACACACAAAGGCTGACGTGTGTAACCGGCAGTGCCATTTGCCACAGACTGCCGCAGCGCAGTACTGCATCGTGCTGTAAAACTAAACCAACCAAAACGATCATTTCAAGTTTTCTCAACGTAGGGAAAAGTGTTTATTTCTTTTATGCTACGAAAAGTGTTGCTTATAATCAATCAACATAGCGAAACATCCAAAAGCCTAATGCATCTGCAAATTTAATCCACCCCGGTGGTGATCGATCAAATTTTGGGTTGATAGATTTCGACCGTAAGGCTTCGCCTCGATTAATCTGAACCATAACTTTGTGGCTGGAAGCTAGCCAGGAACCAATGCGGGTTTTGCGCCATGATTCCGTTGGCACCGTTGGTCCTGTGCTGTACATTATGCAATCGATCCCGATCGAACCATACGTCAGCGGTCTTTGGTGGAACCGGAACAGCAGTAGAATGCAAAATTTGGCACCAAATTGATGGAACGAATTTTTATTTTCGCGAGGACGTTTATGCCAAATAATCGAGGCACGCCACTGTTTGATGCGCGGGCTAAATAATACATCGATCGTTAATGCTTCCCGCAGTTTGATTTTGTCATCAATCAAGGCATCAAAAGCGGCGAAGATTGGCGAAACAAAATGCACACGCGCCGTTTGAATAGTTGATGCGACGTTTCAACAACTCGCAAAAATAAACTGCAAACACAAAGCGCTCTATTCGGCAGTCTGTTTGATGATAGAATGTCGGGTTCGGGTTTTTTCCACCCTCTCTTCCAATGACAACCCAATGACACTGGCCGCGGCCGCCATTTTTAGCATGGCGCCCATGAATGTTTAATGTAGCTCCCAATCGAGATGGGGCGAATGGCGAGAAAAAATGGCTTTCATTATCAATTTACATTCAACATTTTGACGCGGAATGGACTTGGCCAACATCAACAAAGCGTACTTCGCGGAGCGGGTTCCCGGAGATTGGGACTTTGCAATTGCACAATTCCTATCCACAACGCCGCTAGTAGTTTGATGTAATCAACATTCGCGTTGCTTCGCCAAATTTATACAGCACAATCTGGAACAGCAGGAACTGCGCGGTGCGCGTTGGGAATGACCGCCGGATGTGAATTAATTTGAGCGCTAATTAGAGAGCAGCGCTCTAATGCTGCCTCAGAATTTCGCCGGGCCTCACGGGCCGGGGACACGGTTCACGTGTGCCCGTGAACTCCTTCTTCCAGGGCTCGTGGGCCGTGACGATGGTCACAGGTGGAAAGGTTCCGGAATGCTTCCCGACATTCGACTGAAAGGCTTCTCTCGGTCGGGCCACCACCGGGGCGTGTTATATTTCACAGTTCCACAACAGCAAACGAGCGTCCATAAATGGCTGCCGCCGTTTTTTTTATGTACTAGGTCTATACGTTGAGAATCGGAGTTTTTTAACACACAACCATTTGTTTATAAAATTTTTATGCAACTTTTTATTTAATTCGAAGTATGTGCAATCGCTAGCTATACATTTCTCCTATCTCTCTGCTAAATCATAGATTCCCAGACGAAAGAATTCTTCGACTTTTTAAGTAAACTAATTAGTCATTCCATTTCGACTTCCTCGTAGAAAAACGAAAAGCTGCTCAGCCAATACGTGTTCCATCGATGAAAAAGAATGATATTCGGAAAGAGCCAAGTCTAGTGAATAACGCGGGGAGGGATAGCAGCTTCCATCCAAGTGATTTGATAGTATCCTGAAACAGTTTTGTTTTTTGGGGACATGGAAGCCTCAGGCCACGGGCGACCAGGCGCCTCCATTCCAGAAAACAGGAACGGCTTTTTGGTCGTTTTCGATCAATGCATGGTTCAAATTGATCATTTGTTGTCAGTAGCGATCGTAATTAACGTTTTCATCAGGTTTTAGGAAATTGTGAAACACCACACCTTTCTGCCCCATCAGAATGTCCGTTTTTTGAAGCCCTTGGACGCTTTTTTTTGTAAAGTCAAAATCGCCATTTTGGAATTTTTTAAACCACTTAAAGCACTGCAATCTTCCAAACACAAGTCCCGACAAGCATTTGGTGCGATTCCGAAGCAGCTTTCTTCAAGAGAAGCAGAAAAACAAAAATCCCCGCAAAACGTCATTTTCAGGCACAAAAGTTGACGTACTTTAACCCTTTAAATAATGGGTTGCACACCGAACTAATTTATTTTTCGACCTGAACTCATTTACCGGATATCAAAACAAGGTAATGATGAATGAACCGCAAAACTGGGAAGTCCCAATCGGCAAGTACAGCAATCTTTTTAAAACTCCGATTCTCAACGTATAGACCTAGTACTTGCTGTGAATTAAGTCTGTCTGGACATCGTGCGCCGTCCAGACAGACATCCAGTCGAGGCGAATAAAAATAAATCAAGCGAAAACATGCATCACGCTTTCGAAGTGCCTGCGTCGGGTGTTCCAAAACAAATGTCCATTTTTAGTGGGGTTAAAGAACCAACGTTACTCCTGGAGAGTTGTCCAACTAGTCAAACAGCTCCTCGATGTGTCAAAATCAGAAGCAACTTGTGCTAATAAGCGACGAAAACATTTCGCCAGAATTGTGGACTAATTACGACCGAATTCATGCTTCTCCGATCGCCCAAAATCCGGTTCGAGGGTGGCCATGTTTGCATGCACCGCCAGGCGCCTGGATATGGGGCTGAAACTTTGCTAATTATAAATTCTTGTTGGCGGATTCCATCAGCGAGTTCATCATTATTCCGGCCGTGTCACGAGATTACTGTCACAGCGTGAACTGAGTTCGTTCGGAGAATGACAAACCCCAGAATAAAAGGAACTACTGCTCAACGGCAGGCGGTCGGCACACTTCAACAAGCCAGTTGCCGGGACGGCGGCTCAAAATTCATATCGCGACTAATTGCATTCTCTTCGATGCTTAGCGCCGCGTCGGGATGCAGCTGTTGGCCGGGGCAGACGGGAGGGGGGTAGCGTACGTGGTACTTACCGTAAACAAGCAGCTTGCGACGCACACGGCGGCCCACGACCCGACCCAGTACTTCAGGACCGTGCGCTCGTTTTCGGAGAAGAACATCGAGTTGCACGGCGCACCGCAGTCTTTCGTAACCTGTCAAAAGAAAGTGAGAACAACGGAGAAGTAGAATGGTTAGCGGGAGCCAGAGACAACGCGGAAGATCGGGAATGCTTCTCAAGAGGGCGAAAGTGCTCGTTCGTAGCACGCCGACCCCGGGAATTCAACGGCTACACGGAAGCCACGAGACCCATTAGCTCGTTCCCGGAACACACCGGGGCACGTCACTAATTTTCCACAAGATTTGTTTTAATTACACGCAAACGAGACTTACGCAGGCTGGAAAAATAATTGCTAGTTGTTTCCTCTCGCTATCTCATTCTCCTATCAGAATTAAAGCTCTTTTTGCTGACTTTTTTAAGGTTCTGAAAGTGGACTTGATAGTGGCATTAGGCTTAGGGTTTCATTTAATTTTATTTGCCTCATGAAATGCTAATCTACGTTCTCTGACTTAAATAAGTTTTCATCGATTTCTCAATCCTATCTAAAACCTCTTGTAATAATTTTCCTATTTGAAGAATATTGTCCATCGAATGCACAGGTCGATCTGGGCCCTGTGAAAACCCGGTTTTGGTGAAAAGCCCATTTTGTCTTCATATCCGTGCCGCAACACTACTCTTAACCCAATTGAAAACCCGCTCTCAGAAGCTTCTACGGTCGTGAAAGTTACTCGGTTTCCATTTCATGGCAACACATGGCCTCGTAACGTGAATTAGGTTCGTTCCCTATCCGGACGAGATAAGATTGCCACCAATCGGGACTTCGGCGGGACTTGGCGTCACGCGACACCCTGCACAATCTGGAACAGCACCGGGCAGAAACCGGGCCGCACATGCCCAACTAGATCATCTTGCCGCCTGGCGTCCATCGCCATCGTCAAATGGCGTAAAAAAGCCACTGGCCCTGGGGGGGATGCGTACGACCCCCGTTTGGTCTGGTGGCACGCTGCGGGGTGTTCGCTTTCAACGCTGCTTTGATTTATCGTTATTTGCATAAAAGTTACCGAGGCTCAATCGCATCGCACACAGTACGCGTGGCCTTCCATCGGGTGAAAACCTGTCCCCGGCTGCTAAGTGCATGGTGTCGTGTACCGAAATGAGGTTACAAAAAACCGGTCCAACCGATCTCCCGATGTCAGTCAATCCGTTTCCAAGCGGCGGCGAAGGACGTATTTATATCGCCTCGTCGGCGAGCCCGAGAAAGCCGAGTCTTGGCGGATGCCGGACCACTCTCTCCCCTGTGGCAAGTCCCAATTTGCTCGGAAACGGATCAGGCGGCTGAAGCCGTGACGCTTCGACTCGTGACTTTGCCAATCTGGATCTTCTGCCGACGATCGACACACATGAGGTTACCCGTATCCAGGTCAGACCGGCAACCGGCGGTTTCTTTGCCGGTGTCATGTAATTTTCTACGCAGACATATCAGTCCCGCCGTCGGCGTGTTCATCATCTTCGCGAGGCGCACATTTGAAGCTGTACTTCTAACGAGCCCGTGGCACTAGCCGACGATAATGGCCCGATGATGTGGAGCAAGCTCTTCATCATAGACCCGGGGTAAATGTTAAAGACCTGGCCAACGTACTTGGGAGGAGGGCGTTCCACAACACGGTTGTCATCAGTTCACAAATAGGCTTCAACATCGAGGCACACAACCATCAAAGACTTGTGACCCACATCCAGCCCACCACATCGGTGTTCCGTTTTCGGGGCGTTTTCCAATATCGACAATCATCGGCCCACTGTCTAGCTCGCCCCTATCGGACAAAAGGCTTGCACGGGCCGATGGCAGCTTGTACTTTCACGACGATTCTACATGATCCGAGATCCTGGCTGCCCTCGGGGAGATCATCAACACCGGAGATGGGCGGAGGAGCGAAGCAGAGAAAAGCGGCTAATTAGCAACAGGGCGGGACTCGGGAGGCGTCGAAATTGGTATTTCGCAACAGTGAAGTGAAAGCACAACATCAAACCCACTAAACGGCTGGACGCTGGAGTCAAGGAGGGGCCGCTCGAAAAACCCATTAAACCTCGAACCAATCCCCGGGCCGGCCCCGGGATTAATGTCTTCATGATGCTGCTCACACAAATGACTGTCCTCGGTCGGGGAGAACATTTCGATTCTTTCTGCCCCCCAATCGACAGAAAGTAGTTCACTGAAAGCCCTTTTTAATTATCCCACAAATGGCTCAATTAGAAATATTGTGAATGGATGCCGCTGGGGATCGAGTTATTTGGAAATCACCGTGGAACCCTCTAGGGACATAGGGACATATTATCGTCCACTTTCGTTGCTCGTACATCGCTTCAACCACGATTGTCCGGGTCCAAAAATATCCACGCAACGTCTACGGCGGAGTCCCACGGCAGACACGGTAATGTTGCCGATCGACTTCGCCACAACGAGGAGCGTAGTGCATATAATTTGTAATTGTTTTCCAATCGCCTAATAGCTTTCCCGTGAATCGTTTACCGATTATGCAAGTTCCAGAGCGGAGGCGCCCGCACACACACTCCGTTGCCGTTCCACGCAGACCTCCGGATGGTGGAAAACTACTTTGCAATGCTGCGCCGGGGCGGTGCTAATGGAATGGAAAACTGGGGGGGCCCCTGCCGAGGGGGTCGATCGGGGTCTGATTGATGGATTTTAAGCGCATCGCTGCGAAATTGCAAACTGCCTGCCGATCCGATGGATCGGTTTGTGTGTGTGTGCTCAGAAAATTCATCATGCTCTAGAGAAGCGTTTGGGTGAGGTTCGAGAGAGACGCGCTGTTCAGAGTTAATGGAATTTCAAGTAGATCGCCATTTTCCACATGGTTTACAAGTTACTTTAGTTGAAAGCTTTGCACTCTGCTGCTACCAACAGCATCAGGGCTTCTTGGTGAACGCCATTGTTGGAAAGTTTGGAAAATGAGTTGTAATAATGCATCTTTGATGGTATGTTTTGGTGATCAATACCATTTGAAATGTTTGAATGCTCAGTCTTGTAGATTTTGCACATAGAATTGGAATAGGATACGACTTCAAATAAAACAAACAAACCGAATTTTTCTAGGGGCCAAGATAAAAACGAAACAAAACGGTTCGTATGAAATATTTTCCACGATTTTCCCTTGCAGCCGCGAAAAACCTTTCTATTTGGGTTGAATTACCCAACCAACTGAATGGAGGAGTTTCCCCGAAAAAAGAAAGACAAAAAAGCTTGTCGAAAACAATAGCACCGCTACTTTGGCTAATATAAATATTTCTGGAAAGAAAGCGGTACAAAGTAAGGCTTAAAATCATTTCAGCCCCCGGGAACTTTTGCAACTCCGCGAAGTCTAGAAGACAAAAACTCACCACGGGGAATACTGGTCCGAAAAGAAGTCCGAAACCCGATGGTTTCTGTTATTGTTGTAGCCTTTGGTATTAGATTTCAGATACCGTCTGAGTCAGACACTGACTTATCCTTCTGTTCAGGCTAGTTTTGTTTATTATCAAACAGGCGAAAATTGGCGTGTACATTGGCATAAATTAAGCTTCCCCTCTGTGGACGACGATCGAGCCAGAAACTAACCCCCAGTTAAGCCTCCTTTATCAACCCTGACAACCCCCAGACGGCTTCTATCGCTCGCTGTGACGAGGCACATTTGCAAAATTAAGACACAGACCCAGCCTAAAACCGCCCAAGTTGGCTCTAAAAGCTTTTAATGTGGAACACCACCCAACAGACACACATTTTTGACTTCAATCCACGGCAGCTTACCTTGGGAACCGTCGCCGCCGTGGGCTTACCCGCGTTGGCCCATTGTGAGAAGCACTTCGCGAACCCTCACGCCCACGAGACGAGCTGCTGACAGCCCAGCGTCACCACCGAGCCCACCCCCCTTGGCAGTCCGAAATGGCAGGCGGGATCGGGGTGAGCGCCTCAGAAAACTAAGAAAAGTCCATGACACTCCACGGAGCGAGAAAAAAAATCGATACTCAATCTCGTTTAAATAGGCCCAGATAATGAG